>NC_091282.1:996885615-996937004 GCF_032444005.1 Ranitomeya imitator
GCTTCAACAGATCCTATGCTAACAGGAAATGACAGGGCACCCTGATATAGAAAATGAATCACATAACGCCTTCACATTTTTAGACGCATGGTACCTCCAAAAAAATGGCACGGCCATGGGCATTCCGGTAGCATGCACATTTGCACATTTATTTCTTGCTGTGCTTGAGGAAGATGTCGTCTACGCAACCCCTTTTTGAAGTACATCAGACTACACCTGCGCTATATGGTCGACATCTTCATAGTATGGGCATTATGTGAGGCATTATTCTGTGATTTTGTCCACTACCTAAATACTGTAAACACCATGAACATGAAGTTCACCTCCATTTTTGGAGGGTTGGACTTGGTTTTCTTGGATGTCAAAATTGACATATTGGATGGTAATATAAGAACAGAAGTACATAGGAAACCCGCAGCTTCTAATTCCTTCCTACACTTTTCCAGCGCACATCCACACAAAAGCAGCCTTATCATATAGTCAGTTTTTAAGGTTAAGATGAATAAGTAGTGACCACACACGCATTTTGGAACAGGCTATTGACCTTAAAGATAAATGAGAAAAAAAGGGCTATCCATATAAGTCTCTAGATGAGGCAATGAACAGAGCGGCAGCTTCATCCCAAAGAGATCTATTGGGTATGAATAGTGACCCTGATATCCCAAATGAAAAAGAAAAAAGGTTTGTTTTTTTGTTTTCAGTTTGGCCCAATGGATAGTCACATCAGGGCATCTATAAATCAAAACTGGCACATTTTGAGCAAAGATGCAGATTTGACAGAGATAGGGTCCCGTAGACCTTTAATTGCTAAAAAAGTATCAACTTGAAGGACCAGTTAGTACGAAATCAGATAGATTCCACAAGGAGCACCTGGCTGGATGATTACAAACCAAAAGGTAACTTCAAATGTGGTCAGTGCTCCTTTTGCCAATTCCATTTAACTAATAAGATACTTAAAGTTGGGCACCCTACTCACCAGGTCCAGGCTTTCATCTCGTGCAGGACTTGCTTGGCAGTGTATGTTATCTTTTGTCCATGCAGTTTCTTTTACATCGGTAAGACCATCCGCACGATGCAGGAAAAGCATGCAGGGAATCCAGACTTACATTTTCAGGATTGGAACAGGTTCATTTTTCTCTCCTCCTGTACCAGTTGTGACTTGTATTGTTCAAGATTATTGTACTTGTTTTATTATGTATACCCCTCCTCACATGTAAAGCACCATGGAATAAATGGCGCTATAATAATAAATCATAATAATAATAATAATAATTTGCCTCCACAAGGGGGAGATTTCCATAAGCGTTTGTTGCAAATAGAGTCCAGATGGATTCTGCGCACACAAACACAGGGTCCCTCTGGACTAAATGCTAAAATAGATATGACGGTATTTCTGTAAAAGGGTATTGTATTAAATCACACATTGGTTGTTTATATTTAAAGGTATATTTGCACATATATTTTTAAATGTTTTGTGGTTCCTTTTCTGTGATTTTTTTCTGTTTTGCTGGGAGGAGTGACTTGGTGTAACCTACCTACTTGGCTGGAAGCAACTGTGATTCATTCTCTATATCAGGGTGCCCTGTCATTTCCTGTTAGCATAGGACCTGTTGAAGCGCAGCTAACATAAAACGGCCATAGTCCACAGAAGGTATCCGCTCCTCTCCCACTGTACTCGTGTTATGGACTAAACAAAGGAATGTTTTACCGGATGGTGAGTGCCTCCTCTTTTTCTGTTTTCGGACTGCAAAAGCTTGGTCACCCTGCATGGCTAGTACCTAGTAGTACTTTTTTTTTTAAAGTATCACAGCTTGTAAATGACTTTATGTAGCTAGCCAAGAGTCTACCAATTCTTGTTTTGGGGGATTTTCATCCTTTCTGGGTAGCACGGTGGCTCAGTGGTTAGCACTGCAGCCTTGCAGCTCTGGAGTCCTGGATTCTAATCCCAACTTGGACAACATCTGCAAGGAGTTTGTATGTTCTCCCCAGGTTTGCGTGGGTTTCCTCCGGGTACTCCAGTTTCCTCCCACATTCCAAAGACATACTGATAGGGAATTTAGATTGTGAGCCCCATCGGGGACAGTGATAATAATGTGTGCAAAACTGTAAAGCGCTGCGGAATATGTTAGGGCTATATAAAAATAAAGATTATTATTATTTATTATTTCTTCCTAAGGAAATTCTTACAGCTCTGTGACATTCCAGGCTCGTCTTGCATGCAATGCTATTTTGAGGTCTAGCCACAGATTTTCAATGATATTCAGATTAAGGGACTATGAGGGCCATTGTAAAACCTCCAGCTTGCACTTTTTGATGTAGTCTACTGTGCATTTTGACCTGTGTTTGGGATCATTATCCATTTGTAGAAGCCATCCTCTTTTCATCTTCAGCATTTTTTACAGATGATGTTATGTTTGCTTCAAGAATTTGCTGACATTTCATTGAATCCATTGTTCCCTCTACTGGTGAAATGTTTCCTGTGCCATTTGCTGCAACACAACCCCAAATCATGATTGATCCACCCCATGCATAAAAGTTGGCGAGATGTTCTTTTTCTGAAATTCTGTGTCCATATTTCTCCACGCATACCTGATCATTGTGGCCAAAGAGTTCTATTTTAACCTCAGGACTTGTTTTCAAAATGCATCAGGCTTGTTTTGTTCTTTTGCGTACTTCTGATGCTGAATTTTATGGTGAGGATGCAGGAAAGGTTTTCTTCTGATGACTTTTCCATGAAGGCCATATTTGTGCAGGTGTAGAACAATATACCACAACTCCAGAGTCTGCTAAATGTTTGTCAAGGTGTTTTGCAGTCAAGCAGGGGTTCTGATTTGCCTCTGTAGCAATCCTACGAACAGCTCTCAATGAAATTTTGCTTAGTTTGGGCAGCACGGTTGGGCAGTGGTTAGCACTGCAGCCTTGCAGCGCTGGGGTCCTGGGTTCTAATCCCGCCCAGGACAACATCTGCAAAGAGTTTGTATGTTCTCTCCGTGTTTGCGTGGGTTTCCTCCGGGCACTCCAGTTTCCTCCCACATTCCAAAGACATACTGATAGGGATTCTAGATTGTGAGCCAAATCGGGGACAGTGATGATAATGTGTGTAAAGCGCTGCGGAATATGTTAGCGCTATATAAAAAAAAATAAAAAAAATAAAGACATTATCTAGACCTCCTCTGTTCCTGTTAACTACCATTTCTTAGCTACATTTCAAACTGAGGAAAGGGCAATGTAAAAATGTTTTACTATCTTCTATGATCCTCTTGCAGCAAACCTGTGGAGGAGACAGAGAAATTAATTTCTCCATCTCATCTGGTGCCGGCGTTGGCGGGATTCGCACTTCACCCTGATGATATCCGAGTGCAGTGCGATGTTTCTCATGCACTCATAGAATTATGTGAGTGCGTGTGATCCAAATTTGCATGCAATTGCAGCATGCTGCGATTTTTTTTCCTGTCCAATTGGAGCAGCAAAAAAAATGCCATTAAGAGCAGAATTAGGATTAAATTGGTATGAATGCAATCCAATTTTTAATCAGATTGCATTTATCCAATTTAATCGCAAGTGGGAGCGAGCCATTAGGCCGGCGTCACACTAGCGAGTTTTACGGACGTAAGAGCGCCGAAAATACGTCCGTAAAACTCGCCAAACAAACGGCACAATTATTCTCAATGGGTCTGCTCCTATCAGCCGTATATTACGGATCCGTATTATACGGCTTTCTACGGCCGTAACAAATCGCAGCATGCTGCATTTGTCAGCATATTGCGCGAAGAATACGCCAATGAAAGTCTATGGGGGAGCGTAAAATACGGAATGCATACGGACCATGCGTGTGACTTGCGAGAAATACGCTACTCACAGGCATATGTCTGGAAATGTCCAAAGGCCTCAATCAGGCAGGTGAGACATGCTAATTAGCTGAAAAAGCCAGACAGTGAACCCGGAAGTCTGCTGCACGCCTCCACGGAGTGAGATCTTCAAGATGGCACACATCATAAATGTTGATCTCCTCATAATATTGGTGCAAGAAAGGCCTGTTATCTGGGATCAGAGGGATCCAAACTATGCCAACAGGGCACAAAAAGAGGCAGCATGGAGGAGTGTCTGTGGGTCCCTCTTCCCAAATTATGAGCAGCAGCCACGTGAGGCACAGCGGCAAATAAGTAAGTACACTCATGTTTGAAATTTAATGTTCTTGTTAAACAGCAGGACCTTAGTACTTTGCATTTTGAAACATGAATTTAATAATGAATACATAACTTAATTGAAAGCACACCAGTACAAACATGGTGTAGTATTTTTTAAACGGATTTCAATAATGTTTTTAACAGATGTCCCTTACTAAAAATGTTTGCAAGTAATTGTTCTTTCAGGGATAGAGGGTAGCGGACTCTGTCCTTGTGGCCTTACTTTAGAATTGTCTTAGGTTTTCAAATTAAATAATAACTGTCTTCTACAAATGCATATTTCTATGCTAAAATAAAATATGTGTAGTCAATTACACCTTGTGTGACCACTCTGCATAATGGCCTAATCAATGTGTGTAATATTTGTTGTTTCAGTGGGTGATGTAACAACCAGATGGCGGAGCATCCGCGATCAGTATAGGAGGGAAAGGCAGCAGCGGGAGAGGAGTGGGGCAGGCGCACCGCCAAAGAAAAAAAAACACATATATTTTGACCGGCTCACTTTTTTGAACCCCAGCATGGACCTCAGGCCGTAAGTACAAACATCACAACCCCTTTTTTGTAAACCAAAAAAAAAAACATTTGTACTCAAAAACATTTTCCTTTACAGAACACAGTCCAACCTCATTGACAGGGAGACAGGGTCTGACTCCGAATTGGTCATAGACCCAGTGGGTGAAGGAGAAGAGGTGGCTGGTCCATCTTCGGCTCCCTCAGGCTCCATCCCTCCAGGATCCTCCTCATCTGGCCAGCCAGCTCCAGCAGAGCCAGAACCACAGGAAGAGGCCCCACAGTTGGCGTCAGCAGCAGCAGCACCACCACCACCTAGCCAGGATGACCCTGGAAACAGCAGCAGCCCTACTGTTGCCCTGGAGCGCTCACCACAGGCTGCAGTCTTTTCCCAGCGTGCTCGCCGCAGGAGAGAGCTCCTCCAAAGCAGGAGAAACGTGGATGCTGGTGTGATGAGCTATCTGGCAAGGGTTCGTGAGGATGATGGGGAGGAGGGCTTTACCAGGAGCCTTGCCCGGTATTTAAGGCCAATAGAACGTGAGTTGAGGCTTCGTGTGAGAGGGTGCTTTCAGATCCTGATTGATGCATGCACCCCCCCAAATAACCCATACCAGCTTATGGAAATGATTTAGCAGTGGCAGATATCTCCTCAAAATATCCTGCGGCCTCAGAGATTACAAGGCATGCATGCTCATGAGGGATCTGAAGCACCCCTCCATGTCAGCCAACACCTCAACCACAACCCACACCCAACCCACCATGGCAACCTCAGTACCATATGGCTGGATATCGTCAACCATCCCAATATGGCCACTTGTCCACACCCAGTGCTGGAGGCTGGTCCCAACCTGGGTTTGGACAATATGGCCATTTTGGTTTGGGGTATGATTCCAGGCCATATGTACAGCAACATCAGGGGTTACCTAGAAATCCTTACCCAAATATGCCAACTGCCCAGCATCATACGATGCATAATGTTCCTACAGCCACTACCACATCCTCACAGGGTGCAGGACAATTGGGCCTACAAAGGCCACCTGATGAGGACCATGAGCAATCCACATCTCCACCACCTACCAAGACTTGTGATTTTTTGTTTTTGTTTTATTTTGTTTTTTTAAATTTGTTTTTACATTTTATTATTTTTTTATGTTTTTTGTTTATACAATCTTGAGGTTGTTTGTGCTGACATAGCACTTTGTAATGCTGCTGATGTCTTATGTTTATATTGCCCCCCAAAAAAGGGGTAATGAAAATATATTTACTAAAAAAGGTTATGACAAAACAATAACCACCACTAAAATTTTGAGTTAAGTAAAAAAAATTTTGAAAAAAAGCTATATCTGGTTGTGGACAATTCATTATTCCATCACACACACATGATAGTCTCATAACCATATGAAAATTTAAGAAATACAACAGACAGATTTTTGAAAAGGGAAAACAAAATATTTTATATTGAAATACAAAAATACTAAATTGCATATTCTTGCCAGGGAGTAGCACCTTGAGGACTCAAAAAATAATTGGTGAAAACATCCCGAACTTTGAGGCCAGAAAGGGGACGACGCGGAGGAGGGACATATGGGGTAGGCAGAATAACATTGTTCATGAGGTGATCATCAATATTAGGTGAGGAACAATCATTTATGCGTGTAAAATTATGTAAAATAACACAGGCTTTGATAACTTCATTGATTGTAGCCTCACCTAGCTGAATGGCAGACTGAAGAACACGCCATTTGGCAACAAGAATCCCAAAGGCGCACTCCACCAGTCTCCGCGCCCTGGAAAGTCTCAGATTAAAGACCCTCCGCCGGTGGTCCAGATTGCGTCTGGGATAAGGCCTCATGACATGCCTCATAAGTTGGAAAGCCTCATCTCCAACCAAAACAAAAGGCACTGCTTCCGCATTGGATCCTGGGAGTTGTTGTGGTGGTGGGAGGTTTAGCTGGTTATCACGTAGCCGCCGACCCATTATGGACGAATTGAAGACCCTACAGTCTCCAGTTCGCCCACAGGCCCCAATGTCTACAATTATAAACCTGTAGTTACTGTCAGCAACAGCTAACAGAACTACAGAGAAAAACTGCTTATAATTGTAGAATTGGGAACCAGAGTTTGGCGGCTTAAGCACCCTAATATGTTTCCCATCCACAGCTCCAATGCAGTTAGGGAAGTCACAAGTGTCCTTGAAACCACTGGCGATTTTTAGCCAATCCTCCTGTTTGGGCTCAGGCATAACTACATCATGAAGTTTCTCCCATATTTGGAAACAGGTTTTCCGAACAATCCCTGAAATTGTTGAACGCCCAATAAGGAACACCAAGTGTAGTCCCGCATAGGACAAGCCTGTGGACAGGAAGCTGAAAGAAAAAAAAATGGTATTAAACATGAGTCCAAAGAAAACATGCAGAAGCACAAGTGTCTAGTAGATTTACAAATACTTTATGTCCAATCTAAAATTGTCAAGTTACCATGGTTACTTTATTACCACATTAACCACAGTTTTTTTGATGTGCTTGGGCCATAATGTCAACCTAAACTAACATAAACCTACTAGAAGACAACACACAAAAAAAAGATCATCAACATACAGTATGTGAGAATGTTGAATACATACCGTAAGGTTAGGAGCAGCAGCTCCTCAGCAGAGATGGCTTTTCTCATCCTTGTGTCCTGATCCTAAGATCTCCCACAACACATCAAAAGTCCTGATGGTCATGCGACTATACAGGTAAAACTTGGCAGGATGTGACCTCAAAGCTGAATATAGCCTCTGAAATTGTCCTTTACTCTGGCGTTGGGTCAATAGAGGATGCACTCACAATCTTCGTCTCCTCCTTCGCGGATCCACATTGACCGGATATGGCTGTCCAAAGCGACGTGACAACACCCAGTGAAGTAACACCCGCTGAGTTGTGCTTAAATACACATGGTCAGACATGTTTGTAAGGTGAAAGCAACACAGCCAAAAGAAGCTCCAGAACAAATAGGGCATATGGAAGGGTTCCACCTGTTGTAGAGGGCTTAAATAGTGTGGGTAATGATGATTTAAATGATTAGCAGGCCTGAAAACCGTTAAATGTCCATTTTGTGAAGCTGCATGAAAAATACGCCATACGGATCACATACGGATTTCACAAGCAACAGCACATGTGCAAAATACGCGACCACACCTAGGCAACGCATTAACTACGAAACTAGATTTCTGGGACATTTTGGCGTATTACATGCGTAGTACGGACGTATAATACGTTCCGTATTGTCTTACGCCGAGTGTGACTCCAGCCTTAGAAAGAGACAGCTCCCAGTCTTGACACAGAGACCATCTCTTGGTAAGGTAATTACTAAGGTATATGCAAACTCTACCCTTATGAACAATTTCCCTATTTCTGACTGGTATATTATGTCTGCGCATTCTATCCCAGATTAAATTTAAAAGTTAGTTTTGGCTACTTTTTTATGTGTGAATTATAATAAAAGCCTCCTCTCTATTAATATGTAGCCCAATGCGCAAAATGAATTCTAATAGCCCTGCAAGGACAAACCAGTCAAGGTTAGTGTAGTTATTTCACCAGCATTTTTATGATTTATTCCCATTAAAATTTCCATTTCTCTGTGTACATCATAATTTATATTTACTGTAGTTCGCACAGTAAAAACATACAGTGCATTATAAAAATAAGGTAATTATACTAAAAACCGAGATGGTGTGAGTGCTGAGTTAATGTACTAGTTACTCAAGGTCTATTGAATCTAGTTACTTTGAAAGTAAACATATCATATGATTCCATGGTCATAATTCATATAAAAAACAAAAAATACAGACATTATATATTCTCAGGTAAACAAGGTAACTCTCTGAAATATATTTTTAGATCTTTCCCTAACTATCACTCATACATCTAGTATGTTAAAGGGGTTGTCCAGACCCCCAAAATTGGAAAACAACTTACAATGCTTAAACATATAAAAATATCACATTCACTTTTCTGATCTCCCGTTGCTTTGGTTCTAAACCTTTGTATTCATTCTCTGTACTTTCACAAAGCTAATCATAGACCGGCTAGCCTTGTGACCACTGCCAAATCGCTACAGCAGTCACAGGACTAAATGACACTTGAGTCCTTGCAGTTAGCTAGCTGTAGTAGTTACATGAATGGACAGCATGTACGGTAATCAGGTGCTGATTGCTGAGTACAAAAACCAGTGGAAGGTTGGAAAACATACTTTTGTTATTTTTTATGTTATCCTTTAAAGCTCATTGTATAGATTGTTCTTTGTCTGGGTTTTGAGAACCCCACCAAAAACTCAAAAGACTGCAGATTTGCCCAGCTCTGGAGGCAGAAGCACTCAAATCCTAAATGAGTGGACACACAACAGTGTCCAGGCTCAATAGAAAACCAATGGGTCCATAAACAAATGTGAATGCACTTACCTGGGAGCTAAGCGCCTCTGCTTCTTCTTGAGTGCTACTCAACAGTCTTTAGAGTGATTGATTTATGTGTTTGTCTCAGGACCTATTTTAAGAGGCCATAGCATGCGAAAAAACATTTGCCATTATAGGTAAGTTTTAAGGAATAAAAATTTATAGGAAACCGGCCATAGGTAACATCATGAGTCAAATCTGCTAAAAGAAAAACAATATTTTAACAGTTAAATGGGTTGTTCGGTCTAATACTACAAGTTTGCAGTCACTCTATGTGACTGGAGACTTGTGAGTCTCACAATACGCTCTGTGAGGATTCTCTGGTGCCAGTTTCGGGAACGGCGATCATGTGTCCACAAGTATGCGATATGCATACTCCCAGCCACTATTGTGATAGTGTAGCAACTCACTTGGGAAAAATAGATAACACACTAAAATCTGCAACTGACCCTGCCGGGCCGTGGCGACCAAAAAAACATAATTCTGGTATTTCAAATTTTTTCTTGCTATGTCATTTAGCTATCAGGTTAATCTTTATTTTTATTGATAGATCGGGGGATTCTGAAAGCTGCGATACCAAATATGTGTATATTTGATTTTTTTTATTGTTTTATTTTGAATGGGGCGAAAGGGGGGAGATTTAAACTTTTATATTTTTTTATTTTTTTTCATATTTTTTAAAACATTTTTTTTTAACTTTTGCCATGCTTCAATAGCCTCTATGCGAGGCTAGAAGCTGGCATAGCCTGATTGGCTCTGCTACATAGGAGCGATTTGAGCATTGCTGTGAGCACTGACCACAGGGTGGCCCTCACAGCAATCTCGCATCAGCATTCATAGAGGTCTTCAATAGACCTCTGGTTGTCATGCCCACGCATCGCTGACCCCCGATCACGTGACGGAAGTCAGCAATGTGCGCATTTTTGGCCCGATTGCCAGAAACGCTAGTTAAATTTAACTAGTTAATTGTGGTGGGTGGATCGCGATTCCACCCGCTGCTATTGCGGGCACATGTCAGCTGTACAAAACAGCTGATATGTCCTGGCTTTGATGTGGGCTCACTGCCGGAGCCCCATCAAAGCGGGGGTTCTGACATTGGACGTACTATCCCGTCCGAGGTCAGAAAGGGGTTAAAGGTTCCTGTGTGAGCTAAGAGAACCCTAAACACAGACTAGATTATGGTAACTCGGACTTATGCTGCCTGACATATGCTGTCGAGTGCTTTACATTCCTCCTAAAGAAACGGAGGGCAGAGCAGAGTGCGAATTAACTACAGAAGGCAAAGTGTGCTGAAATAGAAATAGATCCCAGTGTGAGTAAAACAAACCATGAAATACAAAATAAAGGATTAAGTATGCACTGTTAGTGAATATGTATCGTAGTTCCTAAAAAGAAACAGAAGGTAGGTACAGGGTAAAGAACATAAACAAGAGAGTTAAACGCCAGCTAGTCTTTCACTGACTGCTTTAAACTACAACAGTATGGCTGGACATCCAAATGAGACTATCACCAGCAGGAAATACTTGCAGGAGAAAGTATATATAGCCGCACACGAAAGGTGATAGAGCAGAAAAATGAGTAAATGAAAACACCTATTACCCTAAAAAGACTGAAGCAAGGATAACATAAACTAAACATCCAGAGAAAAGGAGTATTTGCTGTGGCTCAGAGGACATAGAAGCCAATCACAAAGCATAAGCTCAAGGGTTCAAACCCAGATGCATAACAGCCACATTCTGACTTGATGGGCATATTTGCATTGAGCGAGGTCAGAAACAGTTTAGTCGCAATGTGGCGGGGACTATGCCTATCATATACGTGAGGTAACATGAATGCCATTCTTGTTGCTGACACCGGAGAATCCTCACAGCACACAGTGTGCGCAATGTGAGGATTCACAAGTCTGCACTCACATAGATTGACAGCAGTCTTAAACCAGTCAACCCTTTTAAAATAGGAAACAAAGGTTTTAAAATCTATACAGCTGATTTTTCTAAACTGAATTTTTACTTAGAGGTGATTTGTTTACATCCAACATTTATCACCAATTCTCAGAATATAGATTCACAGTCCTCATGTGTCCCAGTAAAATTGAATTTAATTTAGCCATAGCATTAAAAGATGTATTGAATGTTCCCACTCTAGGAGGACTTTATTCATAAAGCATATGACTGCTAAAATACTCATTGTAAAACTTCAAGGTGACTAGTGTGCTATCCTGAATGGAAGTATGGTGACTATCACTTGCATTGATTCCCCTTCAACCATTTTAGTTTATTTTTTTTTAAAGAGGCTGCTGATGGTCAGCTTTGGTTACATGCCCCTATCATCAGCATTCTCGTTTAGGACAGGATTGTTATGGAGAAGATCAATCTTAAGAGCTTTACAAAGAAAGACATTGGCTCTGAACTCCATACAAAAATATATTACCTGGCGAATTTACATTTTTTCGTTTTCTTTTTTTCCTCCCTCTTCCTTCACAACTTTTTTATTTTTCCCATCAATAAATCTGTATGAGAACTTGTTTTTTTTGTATTATAAATTGTACTTTAGAATGGTACCATTGACTTTACCATATAGTGTACTGGAAAACGGAAAAAAATAAGTACAGTGAAATTGCAAAAAGAGTGCAATTTCACAATTGCTTTTTGGATTTTTTTTTTATTTATCATGTTCCTTATACGGTAAAACTGACTTGGCAATATGATTTGTCAGGTCAATATGAGTACACTGATACCAATGGTATAAAGTTTATTTTTTATTTAGGTGGTGAAAAAAATTTGTATGAAAATAAATAAGTTTTGTATGTTTGTCGCCAATTTCAAAGACCCGTAGCATTTCTATTTTGGGGGATTTGAGGCTGTTTGGTGGTTTATTTTTTGTGCCTCTAACGTTTTTATTGATACCATTTTGGGGAATAAACAATGTTTTGATAGCCTTTTACTGCAATGTTGCAGCAGCCAAAAAAACGTAATTCTGGAGAGTCCATTTTTTTCTTTCATTACGCTGTTTGCTTATCACCTAGTGTCCGATACCGAACTCCGAACACTGACTTTTACTGTATGTCTGGTTTCCTGTTCGGGTTCGCCAGTCTAATAAAGCTTATTCAGTCAACATGCTTTTAGGCTTTAGCCACTTCCAGAGCCAACACAGCCATGACAAATATTAACATGGCTGTGATTGGCTGGCGCAGCACGTGGCCAGGCCTGTATAAAGGCCGGACCACATGTGCTGCCGCCATTCTGCTCTCATTAGTGAAGGGATAGGACACAAAAGTAGTGAGGGATTGATTTTAACTGCGCACTCTGCAAAAAAAAAAACACTTTGTGTACTCTGTAACCCCTATGTGTGCTATTTCTGTGGTGAAAGTCACTTTGTATACTCTGCAAACCCGTCTGGGAGAGTACTGTGCTAAAAGCCGCTGTGGGTACTCTGCACTCCCCCATCTGTTGGAGTACTGTTCTTGAGGCTACTGTCTGCCTCTTCACCCCCCACCTGTGGTAGCTTTGTCCTTTAAGCTGCTATGTGTACTCTGCACCCCCCGCCTTTGGGAGTACTGTTCCTTTAAGCCACTGTGGGCTCTATGAACCCTCCCGCATGTGTGAGTACTGTTCTTTAAGTCTCAGTGGATTTTCTAGTAGTCTGAGAAAAAAATAATTGTCATCAGCTGTTTGATTGCCATTAGTAGGACAAAGAAATATTTTTTCAGGACTGCTGTGTGTTTTCTAGTGGTTTTGCAAATAAATATATTGCATCAGCCATCTCATTGCCATTTCTAGGCCCAAAAAATATTATTTCTAGACTATTGTGTGTTTTTTTAGTAGTCTGGGAAATAAATAATTGGCATCAGCAATGTAGTTGTCACTTCTAGGCCGAATAAATAATTTTTCAGGACTGCTGTGTGTTTCCTAATAATGATGCAAATAAATAAATCTACTCTATCACCATCTCTTTGCAAGTAGTGTTTTGAAAAACCACTTCCAAAAATGAGGAGAGCATCATATAAGGGATGTGGATGTGGTGGTGCTGGTGTAACAACTGATGGTGGTGGTGGTGCAGCTGATGCAGGGAGAGGACGTGGTCATTCCGTACCTGCTAGGTGCTCAAGCACAACACTTTCCTCTGGTGTATGCAGGTAACAGGAAAAGGTGTTAGATTGGATTGCTGAGAGTGGCTAGTTTGTTTGCATTATTTTCCACCTGGTCCACTGCAGAAAGTGAAAAGTTGACACATGAGGACCATGGTCATACATCTTCCACCTCACTCTCTTGAAAATTAGTCAAGCAGTTTGAGCCCCAAGTCATGCAGCAGTTTTTTCTGCTTTTTGATGACTTTGCTGGCTGTGCTTCCATGGCCCATCCACCTAGCCCTGCCCCCGAAGTGGAAGAGACTGAGTGCACTGATTCCTAATCACTTGTTATGTTGGAGGATGAGTACAAGGGAGGGTTAGTGCACATAGTCAGAGGACCACCGAAGGACATGTCAGATGATGATGAAACTCAGTTCAGTTGCCAATTTCAGCACCTTTCTGCAGTGTGCAGACCAGGAAGGAGGAGAAGGTTGAGGAGTTGGTTGAAGATGATGCGAGAGATGATGAGGTCCTAGACACCACATGGAGTGGAGCCCATCGTAGTGACATGCGCAGTTAGGTGGAAGAGGAGGTGGCCATGCTGCAACATCAGAACAGCAAAAGAAGAGCAGGGTGCAAAGGCACAGCGGGCATCCCCGCCTAGACAGTACTTCGGCTGCTACTGCCCACTGCACCACTGAAATAAGAACAGCAAAGACAGCTCAGAAGAGTTCCCTGGTGTGACATTTCATCAGGTAATGTGATGTCGACAATCACCAGGTGGTTTGCACTTGCACTCTGTGCTATCAGACCCTGAAGTGAGGCAAAAATGTTCTGGACCAGAGTACCACCTGTATGATGAGGCATCTAAATTCCAAGCACGGGATGTAGTGGAGTACATACCTTAGATATCATGACAGATCTGAGCCTCCTCCTGCTCTCTCTTTTGCTGTGATCTTGGCCTCTTCCTCCCACTCATGTTCAACAGCAAAGAGAGGATGTAACAGCATCATCACCACAACAAAGTGTCAATTAGAATCTCCACACCATCCCTTGAGACTGTTCAGCTTTCCATCCTGTAAATCCTTAAGAGAAAGAGGAGATACCCTCCCTAGCCACCCATAAGCCATGGTCCTGAATAACAGCATTTCCAAATTACTGGCCTTTTTGAAATACTGCCATTCTGGCTGGTTGAGATAGACAGTTTAAAAAAACTGATGACGGCAGACTGCAGTACATTCTTCCCAGCCACCAGTACCTTTCCAGGTGGGCCATTCATGCCCTTCACAAACATGTTGTGGAAAAAAATCAGGTGTGCACCGCCAATGCTATCAGTGGCAATGTCCACATAACCACCAATACGTAGACCAGGAATCATGACCGAGGAAGTTACATCGCTAAATGCCCACTGGGTAAATGTAGTGGTGGCTGGGACAGATATGGAAGGCATATCAGCTTATATCCTATCACCTTGTATTGCTGGACGTTTATCTGTCCAGGTTGCCTCTTCCTCCTACTCCACTTCCTCCATCGCCTCCTCATTCAGTCACAGGAAGATATGCATCACCAACTTCAGCACAGCCAGGGGGAAACAACAGCAGGCAGTTCTTAAACTCCTCTGCCTGGGAGATAAATCCCACAATGCCCAGGAGCTGTGGACATGGATCAAACAGCAGACAGATGAGTTGTTGGTGCCAGTGAAACTCAATCGCGGCCTGGTAGTGTTTGATAATAGGTGAAATATCGTAGCAGCTCTGGGCCTAGCCGGTTTCATGCACATCCTTTGCCTAGTGCATGTGCTGAACTCTGTAGTGCTTCCTGAAAAACAACCCACACATGTTGAAGCTGCTTCTAAAAGAGTGGGCAATGTGCATACTTTCAGCATTCTCACCCTGCTGCTGCTCACCTGTCTGTGCATAACTTCTGCCTTCCCGCTAATAGGCTGATATGTGACATACCAACAATGTGGAACGCCACCTTGTGTATGCTGTAGAGACTGCAAGCAGCAGCAGGTGATAGTGCAGTTTCAGATGTAGCATGCAGGGCTGAGTCGCTCTGCAGAACACCACTCCGGCACCAAGGAATGGGTTTCCATGCATGTGTGCCGTGTTGCACTGCTTCGAATATTCCACCAGCATGGCCAGCGCTGATGATGCCAGTCATCAGCGTTACTATTCCATTTATATACATGTTGGGAAAAACAATGCAGGACATGAAGGATGACATGGTGGCACAGGATGAAGTAGACTTAATTCACACTGTTATCAGGCCTGTCGTTCACACATGGCTCGGAGGGTGGGTTACTATCTCAACATTGACCAGGTACCCTAGTGTACAGCAAGGGGACAGTTTGAGAGGATGAAGATGAGGTGGAGGAGAAGCAGGTTGGCACTCAGGTCAGCTCACGGTTATCACTGGAGTGTGGTTTGGGGGCAATAGAGAGTACCCAGACAATGCACCTTCCACCAAGGACATCTTGTCATTACCTCTGGGCAGCCTGGCACACATCAGCCAATACATGCTGCAGTGCCTGCGCAAAGACCGCCAAGTTTTACATATTGTTGCTTGCGCAGATTACAAGATGGACACCCTGCTGGATACCATCTGCATCGACAACATACCGTCATTACTTTTATCATTGGAGAGGGATCGCAAAATGCGTGAATACAAGCACAAACTATTAGAAAATCTACTAATGGCTTACCCACCTTACAGCGAGGACTCAGTGGAACAACAAGGTAGAGGTGGAGGAGGATGTAGCCCACGCAGCTGGGGCACCACCAGCACCTCAAAAGGCAGGGGTAGCATGGCTGAAATGTGGCAAAACCTTATGAGAATGCCACAGCATACATCACTACCATGTAATAGGGTCCTTATTAGCAGGAGCCAGCATTACAAGAACATAGTGGAAGAGTGCCCACACGGCTCCACGTACTAACAGATGAGTCTTCCCCATTTATCGTCTGGGTAGCCAAATTGGGCACATGGTCTGATCTTGCCTTTGTGCCTTGGAGGCTCTCCCTGCAGAAAGTATCATGTCAGAATGTTTGTTTAGCATGGCAGGGGGTGTGATCATAGACAAGCACATCTGCCTGTCCATATCCAACGTGGGTAACGTATAATTCATTAAAATGAATCAGGCATGGATCCCACAGGACTTGGCCATATATTTGGATGATTAGACAATTATACCAGCCGCACCTAGCCAATGATCAACTCTATTTGCCATTCATTTAATTTGGGTGCCTCCTCACAAGAAAAAAAATAAAACAAAAACTGTGTGGACTATGTATTCCTAAATCTCTTCCACCTACACGGCCATGTCTACTTCCTCCACATCCTCCTCCAGTTGGATCTCAGCCCCCTGATTGTAACTTGTTAGTTTATTTTGGGCTCATTCTATATTCTTTGAAGTAAGATCCCTAATAAAAAGCAGCAGTGTTGGATTACTTCTTCCTTGCCTCTTCCAAATATACCGACAAGTCCACCTCTTCCTCCACTTGGACCTATGCCTTGTGGTTCTAGATCACTAGTTTAGTTTTGTAAATTGTAGGCTGTTTTAAGTCAGCTCCATAACAAAAATAAAAGTCTGAAAAACAAACAATAAAAGCAAAACCAGTGTTTGATTACTCCTCCCTTGTCACTTCCACCTATACCACAATGTCCACCTCTTCCTCCACTTGGACCTTTATCTCCATTCCATAAAACAAAAAAACTTATTTATTTATTTATTTTACACAGTTATATAGCACCATTAATTCCACAGCGCTTTACAGACATTATGGACATTGGGGCTCACAAATTAATTTCTCTATCATTATGTCTTTGGAGTCTGGGTTTATGGTAAATTGATGCTTGTCTGGCTTTCACCTTGATATATATGGTCATGTCCAAAAAATGTACAGTTTTTGGATCTTTGAAAAGTTGAGGGTGAGTTTGATGGTTGGGTGGTAAGCGTTGAAGTTATTGTGGAAGATGATTTGATTTCCTTGGCTTATCTTTAGGAGACATCACACCTACCAGCCCCTGAACAAATGTCCTACTGTAGTATACTTTAATTGTTGTGCTTTTTTCTTATTAATCTATTTGCAATCTTGCCTGAAGAAGGAGCCACTGTGATCTGAAAGCTTGCAAACATATTATTTTCTGGTTAGCCAAAAAGGTATCAGTCCTAGAATACTTTTGTCATCATTGGGCAGAAAATTTTTCACATCGATTAGAGAGATGTGAAAACATGTTCTGTGGGTGAAATTTGTTATTGGCCTTTTTGGGGGAACTGTGCCCAAAATCATCTGTGTACTCTGCAGCCATGTCTGTACGAGTATAGTGCCTAAAAAGAATTTTACTCTACCTTTGTGACTGGGCATAATGCTCATTAAAGGATTTAACTACTCATTCCAATTACAAAGCCTCTAAATTGTCATGGATGGCTATTTTGTCTCGCAATATCAACTGACTTGGAGTGAAGAAGTAGATCATTTGCTTTACTGCTGTCTTCCTTGTATGTGTTGTATTAGGCTGTTGCTCTGGAATAGAACCCAGATTCTCTGTTTCCCATGAGTACTTTGCAACCCTGCCTATGGGCGGTTAGAGATTGGATGACTGAGAGTGCCTCCAGTTCCTTCTCTTTTTGTTCCACTGGGTCCCGTCTTAATCATGTCCCCAGTTACAACAAACAAGAAAATAGAAACGGAGTACAATTCCATTATTCCTACGTGAATTTTTTAGACATGTTGCCTGTTTTGAACAGTAATTTTTTGAATGTAAACACTTTGGGATTTAGGACCTATTATGTTTCTCTCAAATGCATTTTGCAGTACACACTGTAGTGTAGTGCACATTTTTTAACATTTGGGGTATCATGTCCCATGCTCTGTGGCTGAATTTTTTAAACTTTCTTCTGTGGGGATATTGGTGCACCATGCCTGATGGGTTAAATTTTATTAGCCCCAAAAATATTTTTTTTATAATAGTCCAGACTGGTGCTAAAGGCCCTTATTCAGGTGTGATTGCCTACTTTGAACAGTTATTTTTTCATACTCTACTGGATTCGGGACCTATTATGTTTTTCTCGGATACATTTGCAGTACACAGTACTGTAGAGTAAATTTTGTAACATTTTGGGTATCATGCCCCATGCTCTATGGCTGAAATTTTGTGTAATGTTATGTCATGTTCCTCATGCTCTGAGGCTAAAATTTTAAACTTCTTATCCTAACTGGACTGACGGTAGCAAGCCTCAGTCTCTATTGGGGCAATATTAAAAGATTTATGTTATTCATTTGCTTCCTATTTTGCCCTGATTACTTTTGTGAAATAACCCCTTTTAGTCATTTTTCTATCCACATTTGTTTGCAGGGAAATTGTATTGCTCTTTCCCCCATTTTTCTTCCTTTTGCATCCCCATAGCCCTTTCTCCAATCATTTTACAGCACTGAAGTTTGGGTGCCCAGTTACTTTTATGGGTGATTGATGTCTGGGGTCAAGTTCGGGTTCCAAACTGGACTTTTTAAGAGGTCCATCCGAACCTGGTGAACCCGATCATCCACGGGTTCACTCATGACTAGCAGCGATACCCAACATGTATGTTTTTCAATTGGTTCATTTTCAATGGGGCAAAAGGGGGTGATTTGAATTTTTTTTAAAAAATTTTTGTATTTTTTAAATCTTTTTTTTTTCACTTTTTATTTTATTTAATAGTGAAGCTACAATCATCCGATTGCCTGTGTTATGCATAGCAGTGCTTCATGGTAAGCGTCATGGGGCACCAAAAGACAAAGGGCAGAGAGATAAATTCAGAAGTTGCTCTTCCTTAATGTCTTGTTGCATCCTTTGTCCCTTGTAACAAATTTTGTAACCTCCTATAAAGGCCTAGGTAAGCAGCACAGGGCCCTAACCATCTATTATTATTAGTGGATGTCAAGGTAACACAAGCACAAGTTTTTATGTTGCAAAATATTATCTGTCACCTCACTGCCTGATATTGCTTGAAAAGAGACTGCAACAAATGCAGTGGGTGCATTCCATCACATTACAAATTCACAAAACCGCCAGTGTCTCGGTCATACCTCTCTAATGCGGTAAATCTTGGCAAACATTCTTTGCCAGATAAGAACAGTGGAAATGCGCACACACTCTTCTGTCTATGAGCACAATTTTTTTCAGGGGGCATATATGTATTTTTTTTTTAAATTATGCTCAATCAAATTGAGGGTGGGTGACGTATTGAGCATGTGTTACTTTCTTATGAAATATCTTCATTAGTCCCTCGAGTGCTTTGTGTTATAGAAAAAAAGGCTAAATGGATAGAGGTTTAATTGACCAAATTAAAATCCCACTACTAAAAAGATTAAGACACAAAAGAGAATAGTAAAACCAAAAACACTCAGTTTGAAAAAATGTTGCAGTAATCCGCAATTGCTAGTAAAAGATGCAAAAAACAGGGTATTTGGTTGATACGTTTTTTGCAAAAAATGTATACTAAGCTGCTCTACCAATCTTCACGGTATACCCTTATCAGAGCAGTCCTAACTAATGTATGCAATCCCTATCTGATGTATTTAAAAACCTGATCATCTGTATATAACCTGTGTGAACAGGGTTCAGAGAGGAAAAATCCATGTGTGCATACAGGGTAGAACAGCTTTTGTGCAGATAGCCCAAGAGGAGTGGTGGAACTCCCCAGTCTTGTAGACACAAGAGAACAATTATGGAAACAGGAACACATGGGCTACTTGCACAGTGAACAAGTCTGTATGATCATGTTCACACACCACCAAGAAACCTGAAGACACAAAAGAGAATAGTAAAATGTTATGCTGTGCTATCAGGCAACACAGTGTGCAGTAATCAACGCACATACAGTGATATGGCAATAAACCAAAAACAATAGAACAAGCTCTGAGACGTGGAATCTCTGCAGACTGCAATACCTGAACCTATCCTAAACACAACTAAAAGCAGCAGTGGATTGCGCCTAACACTACCTAGGCAACTCGGCACTGCCTGAGGAGCTGACTAGCCTGAAGATAGAAATACAAGCCTGACTTGCCTCAGAGAAATACCCCAAAGGAATAGGCAGCCCC
The DNA here is from genome assembly GCF_032444005.1 of Ranitomeya imitator. Taxonomy (NCBI): domain Eukaryota; kingdom Metazoa; phylum Chordata; class Amphibia; order Anura; family Dendrobatidae; genus Ranitomeya; species Ranitomeya imitator. The sequence continues at coordinate 996,905,899 of NC_091282.1, forward strand.
CCACATATAATGACTGTTAGCAAGATGAAAAGACAAAACGTAGGAATGAAATAGATTCAGCAAAGTGAGGCCCGATATTCTAGACAGAGCGAGGATAGCAAAGAGAACTATGCAGTCTACAAAAAACCCTAAAGCAGAACCACGCAAAGGGGGGCAAAAAGACCCACCGTTCGGCACGGTGGTGCACCCTTTGCGTCTCAGAGCTTCCAGCAAAAGAGAATAGCACAGCTGGACAGAAAAAACGGAAACAAAAACAAAGTAACACTTATCTAGCAGAGCAGCAGGCCACAGGAAAGATGCAGTAGCTCAGATCCAACACTGGAACATTGACAAGGAGCAAGGAAGACAGACTCAGGCGGAGTTAAATAGCAAGGCAGCCAACAAGCTCACCAGAACACCTGAGGGAGGAAGCCCAGAGGCTGCAATACCACTTGTGACCACAGGAGTGAATTCAGCCACAGAATTCACAACAGTACCCCCCCCTTGAGGAGGGGTCACTGAACCCTCACCAGAACCCCCAGGCCGACCAGGATGAGCCACATGAAAGGCACGAACAAGATCTGGGGCATGGACATCAGAGGCAAAAACCCAGGAATTATCCTCCTGAGCATAACCCTTCCATTTGACCAGATACTGGAGTTTCCGTCTAGAGACACGAGAATCCAAAATTTTCTCCACAATATACTCCAATTCCCCCTCCACCAAAACAGGGGCAGGAGGCTCCACAGATGGAACCATAGGTGCCACGTATCTTCTCAACAACGACCTATGGAATACATTATGTATGGAAAAGGAGTCTGGGAGGGTCAGACGAAAAGACACCGGATTGAGAATCTCAGAAATCCTATACGGACCAATAAAACGAGGTTTAAATTTAGGAGAGGAAACCTTCATAGGAATATGACGAGAAGATAACCAAACCAGATCCCCAACACGAAGTCGGGGACCCACACGGCGTCTACGATTAGCGAAAAGCTGAGCCTTCTCCTGGGACAAGGTCAAATTGTCCACTACCTGAGTCCAGATCTGCTGCAACCTGTCCACCACAGAATCCACACCAGGACAGTCCGAAGACTCAACCTGTCCTGAAGAGAAACGAGGATGGAACCCAGAATTGCAGAAAAATGGAGAGACCAAGGTAGCCGAGCTGGCCCGATTATTAAGGGCGAACTCAGCCAACGGCAAAAATGACACCCAATCATCCTGGTCAGCAGAAACAAAACATCTCAGATATGTTTCCAAGGTCTGATTGGTTCGTTCGGTCTGGCCATTAGTCTGAGGATGGAAGGCCGAGGAAAAAGATAGGTCAATGCCCATCCTACCACAAAAGGCTCGCCAGAACCTCGAGATAAACTGGGAACCTCTGTCAGAAACAATATTCTCAGGAATGCCATGCAAACGAACCACATGCTGGAAGAACAAAGGCACCAAATCAGAGGAGGAAGGCAATTTAACCAAGGGCACCAGATGGACCATTTTAGAAAAGCGATCACAGACCACCCAAATGACCGACATCTTTTGAGAAACGGGAAGGTCAGAAATGAAATCCATCGAAATATGTGTCCAAGGCCTCTTCGGGACCGGCAAGGGCAAAAGCAACCCACTAGCACGTGAACAGCAGGGCTTAGCCCTAGCACAAATCCCACAGGACTGCACAAAAGCACGCACATCCCGTGACAGAGATGGCCACCAGAAGGATCTAGCCACTAACTCTCTGGTACCAAAGATTCCTGGATGACCAGCCAGCACCGAACAATGAAGTTCAGAGATAACTTTACTAGTCCACCTATCAGGGACGAACAGTTTCTCGGCCGGACAACGATCAGGTTTATTAGCCTGAAATTTCTGCAACACTCTCCGCAAATCAGGAGAGATGGCAGACACAATCACTCCTTCCTTGAGGATACTCGCCGGCTCAGATAACCCCGGAGAGTCGGGCACAAAACTCCTAGACAGAGCATCCGCCTTCACATTTTTAGAGCCCGGAAGGTACGAAATCACAAAATCAAAACGAGCAAAAAATAACGACCAACGGGCCTGTCTAGGATTCAAGCGCTTGGCAGACTCGAGATAAGTAAGATTCTTATGATCAGTCAATACCACCACGCGATGCTTAGCTCCCTCAAGCCAATGACGCCACTCCTCGAATGCCCACTTCATGGCCAGCAACTCTCGGTTGCCCACATCATAATTACGCTCAGCAGCAGAAAATTTCCTGGAAAAGAAAGCACATGGTTTCAACACTGAGCAACCAGAACCGCTCTGTGATAAAACCGCCCCTGCTCCAATCTCAGAAGCATCAACCTCGACCTGGAACGGAAGAGAAACATCTGGTTGACACAACACAGGGGCACAGCAAAAACGACGCTTCAACTCCTGAAAAGCTTCCACGGCAGCAGAAGACCAATTAACCAAATCAGCACCCTTCTTGGTCAAATCGGTCAATGGTCTGGCAATGCTAGAAAAATTACAGATGAAGCGACGATAAAAATTAGCAAAGCCCAGGAATTTCTGCAGACTTTTCAGAGATGTCGGCTGAGTCCAATCCTGGATAGCCTGGACCTTAACCGGATCCATCTCGATAGTAGAAGGGGAAAAGATGAACCCCAAAAATGAAACTTTCTGCACACCGAAGAGACACTTTGATCCCTTCACGAACAAGGAATTAGCACGCAGTACCTGGAAAACCATTCTGACTTGCTTCACATGAGACTCCCAATCATCAGAGAAGATCAAAATGTCATCCAAGTAAACAATCAGGAATTTATCCAGATACTCACGGAAAATGTCATGCATAAAAGACTGAAAAACAGATGGAGCATTGGCAAGTCCGAACGGCATCACCAGATACTCAAAATGACCCTCGGGCGTATTAAATGCCGTTTTCCATTCATCTCCCTGCCTGATTCTCACCAGATTATACGCACCACGAAGATCAATCTTAGTAAACCAACTAGCCCCCTTAATCCGAGCAAACAAGTCAGATATCAATGGCAAGGGATACTGAAACTTAACAGTGATCTTATTAAGAAGGCGGTAATCAATACACGGTCTTAGCGAACCATCCTTTTTGGCTACAAAAAAGAACCCTGCTCCCAATGGTGATGACGATGGGCGAATATGTCCCTTCTCCAGGGATTCTTTCACATAACTGCGCATAGCGGTGTGTTCAGGCACGGACAAATTAAATAAACGACCCTTAGGGAATTTACTACCAGGAATCAAATTGATAGCACAATCACAATTCCTATGCGGAGGTAGGGCATCAGACTTGGGCTCTTCAAATACATCCTGAAAGTCAGACAAGAACTCTGGGATGTCAGAAGGAATGGATGACGAAATAGACAAAAATGGAACATCACCATGTACCCCCTGACAACCCCAGCTGGTTACCGACATAGAGTTCCAATCTAATACTGGATTATGGGTTTGTAGCCATGGCAACCCCAACACGACCACATCATGCAGATTATGTAGCACCAGAAAGCGAATAACTTCCTGATGTGCAGGAGCCATGCACATGGTCAGCTGGGCCCAGTACTGAGGCTTATTCTTGGCCAAAGGTGTAGCATCAATTCCTCTCAATGGAATAGGACACCGCAAAGGCTCCAAGAAAAACCCACAACGTTTAGCATAATCCAAATCCATCAGATTCAGGGCAGCGCCTGAATCCACAAACGCCATGACAGAATACGATGACAAAGAGCATATCAAGGTAATGGACAGAAGGAATTTGGACTGTACAGTACCAATGACGGCAGAGCTATCGGACCGCTTAGTGCGCTTAGGACAATTAGAAATAGCATGAGTGGAATCACCACAGTAGAAACACAGCCTGTTCAGACGTCTGTGTTCTTGCCGTTCAACTTTAGTCATAGTCCTGTCGCACTGCATAGGCTCAGGTTTACTCTCAGACAAAACCGCCAGATGGTGCACAGATTTACGCTCGCGCAAGCGACGACCGATCTGAATGGCCAAGGACATAGACTCATTCAAACCAGCAGGCATAGGAAATCCCACCATGACATCCTTAAGAGCCTCAGAGAGACCCTTTCTGAACAAAGCTGCCAGCGCAGATTCATTCCACAGAGTGAGTACTGACCACTTCCTAAATTTCTGACAATATACTTCTACATCATCCTGACCCTGGCATAAAGCCAGCAAATTTTTCTCAGCCTGATCCACTGAATTAGGCTCATCGTAAAGCAATCCAAGCGCCTGGAAAAACGCATCAACATTACTCAATGCAGGGTCTCCTGGCGCAAGAGAAAACGCCCAGTCCTGTGGGTCGCCGCGCAAAAAAGAAATAATAATCAAAACCTGTTGAATAGGATTACCAGAAGAATGAGGTTTCAAGGCCAGAAATAGCTTACAATTATTTTTGAAGCTCAGGAACTTAGTTCTGTCACCAAAAAACAAATCAGGAATAGGAATTCTTGGTTCTAGCATAGATTTCTGATCAATTGTATCTTGAATCTTTTGTACATTTATAACGAGATTATCCATTGAGGAGCACAGAGCCTGAATATCCATGTCCACAGCTGTGTCCTGAAGCACTCTAATGTCTAGGGGGAAAAAAAAAAAAAAACTGAAGACAGAGCTGAGGAAAAAAAAAAATGATGTCAGGACTTCTTTTTTCCCTCTATTGAGAATCATTGGTTTGGCTCCTTGTACTGTTATGCTGTGCTATCAGGCAACACAGTGTGCAGTAATCAGCGCACATACAGTGATATGGCAATGACCCAAAAACAATAGAACAAGCTCTGAGACGTGGAATCTCTGCAGACTGCAATACCTGAACCTATCCTAAACACAACTAAAAGCAGCAGTGGATTGCGCCTAACACTACCTAGGCAACTCGGCACTGCCTGAGGAGCTGACTAGCCTGAAGATAGAAATACAAGCCTGACTTGCCTCAGAGAAATACCCCAAAGGAATAGGCAGCCCCCCACATATAATGACTGTTAGCAAGATGAAAAGACAAAACGTAGGAATGAAATAGATTCAGCAAAGTGAGGCCCGATATTCTAGACAGAGCGAGGATAGCAAAGAGAACTATGCAGTCTACAAAAAACCCTAAAGCAGAACCACGCAAAGGGGGGCAAAAAGACCCACCGTTCGGCACGGCGGTGCACCCTTTGCGTCTCAGAGCTTCCAGCAAAAGAGAATAGCACAGCTGGACAGAAAAAACAAGAAACCTGAAGACACAAAAGAGAATAGTAAAACCAAAAACACTCAGTTTGAAAAAATGTTGCAGTAATCCGCAAGTGCTAGTATACATTTTTTGCAAAAAACGTATCAACCAAATACCCTGTTTTTTACATCTTTTACTAGCACTTGCGGATTACTGCAACATTTTTTCAAACTGAGTGTTTTTGGTTTTACTATTCTCTAGTCAGCTCCTCAGGCAGTGCCGAGTTGCCTAGGTAGTGTTAGGCGCAATCCACTGCTGCTTTTAGTTGTGTTTAGGATAGGTTCAGGTATTGCAGTCTGCAGAGATTCCACGTCTCAGAGCTTGTTCTATTGTTTTTGGGTTATTGCCATATCACTGTATGTGCGCTGATTACTGCACACTGTGTTGCCTGATAGCACAGCATAACATTTTACTATTCTCTTTTGTGTCTTCAGGTTTCTTGGTGGTGTGTGAACATGATCATACAGACTTGTTCACTGTGCAAGTAGCCCATGTGTTCCTGTTTCCATAATTGTTCTCTTGTGTCTACAAGACTGGGGAGTTCCACCACTCCTCTTGGGCTATCTGCACAAAAGCTGTTCTACCCTGTATGCACACATGGATTTTTCCTCTCTGAACCCTGTTCACACAGGTTATATACAGATGATCAGGTTTTTAAATACATCAGATAGGGATTGCTTACATTAGTTAGGACTGCTCTGATAAGGGTATACCGTGAAGATTGGTAGAGCAGCTTAGTATACATTTTTTGCAAAAAACGTATCAACCAAATACCCTGTTTTTTACATCTTTTACTAGCACTTGCGGATTACTGCAACATTTTTTCAAACTGAGTGTTTTTGGTTTTACTATTCTCTTTTGTGTCTTCAGGTTTCTTGGTGGTGTGTGAACATGATCATACAGACTTGTTCACTGTGCAAGTAGCCCATGTGTTCCTGTTTCCATAATTGTTCTCTTGTGTCTACAAGACTGGGGAGTTCCACCACTCCTCTTGGGCTATCTGCACAAAAGCTGTTCTACCCTGTATGCACACATGGATTTTTCCTCTCTGAACCCTGTTCACACAGGTTATATACAGATGATCAGGTTTTTAAATACATCAGATAGGGATTGCATACATTAGTTAGAACTGCTCTGATAAGGGTATACCGTGAAGATTGGTAGAGCAGTTTAGTATACATTTTTTGCAAAAAACGTATCAACCAAATACCCTGTTTTTTACATCTTTTACTAGCACTTGCGGATTACTGCAACATTTTTTCAAACTGAGTGTTTTTGGTTTTACTATTCTCTTTTGTGTCTTCAGGTTTCTTGGTGGTGTGTGAACATGATCATACAGACTTGTTCACTGTGCAAGTAGCCCATGTGTTCCTGTTTACTAAAAAGATTAGTTGCTTTAGCAGCAGAGGAGTTTGACTGTATGTAACACTGACTCAAACAGACGGTGTTGCTGTCAGAGGCTACATCATCCTGCTATAACTGGTGACGTGCAACTTTGTTCAATTACACCCTCTTCTTCCTCCCCAATAATAGCAATGCCAAAGGCAAAGGAGGGCTACTATGACCTGTGTTTAGTACTAATACTGCTAGAAAGGTCGATGGCAGAAATGCCGGTGGTGCTGCTAATACTGTGGGCCTACCTTTTTTTTAGCAAAAGAGATTTTTATCTTACACTACCATGTCCACTGCCACTTTTCTGTTTACTATTTATTTTGGACAGAAGAATAAACTTTACAAAAAAGTTTAACCACATTTTTCCAAAATCTGGAAAAACATGGAACCAGCCGGAAATGCTGAGTATAATACACATGACAGCCAAAAATGCTAATACAACAACAGTACATCTGTAGTATCAATGTGGCGTATTGTGTCTCTAACTGGCAAATTTAAAGGTATGCCAGAACAACCCTGCACAGTTAAATGTCTCGATTTAGTGTAATTTCATTTTAGTTTTTTTTACTGAGCAAAATGAATCTCCTTTGCCGAAGAGGATGATGAAGCAAACTAAATAGCCCCAAGTGTAATAACCTATCTTGGTATTGTAGACCCCCCAGTCCTCTAATACCCTTGGTCGCTCTTCTCTGCACCCGCTCTAGTTCAGCTATGTCTTTCTTATACATCGGAGACCAGAACTGTGCACAGTATTCTAATGGTGGTCACACTAGTGACTTGTATAGAGGTAAAATTATGTTCTCCTCATGAGCATCTATGCCTCTTTTAATGCATCCCATTATTTTATTTGCCTTTGTAGCAGCTGCCTGACACTGGCCACTAAATGTGAGTTTGTCATCCACCCATACACCCAGGTCTTTTTCATTGACGGTTTTGCCCAGAGATTTAGAATTAAGCACATAATTATACATCTTATTACTTCTCCCCAAGTGCATGACTTTACATTTATCCCAATTAAAGCTCATTTGCCATTTATCAGCCCAAGCTTCTAGTTTACATAAATCATCCTGTAATATAAAATTGTCCTCCTCTCTATTGATTACCCTGCAGAGTTTAGTATCATCTGCAAATATTGAAATTCTGCTCTGTAAGCCCCCTACAAGGTCATTAATAAATATGTTAAAAAGAAGAGGGCCCAATACTGACTCCTGTGGTACCCCACTGCTAACGGCGACCCAGTCCGAGTGTGCTCCATTAATAACCACCCTTTGTTTTCTATCCCTGAGCCAGCTCTTAACCCACTTACACATATTTTCCCCTATCCCCATTATTCTCATTTTATGTATCAACCATTTATGTGGCACCGTATCAAAAGCTTTTGAAAAGTCCATATACACTACATCCACTGGGTTCCCTTGCAGACTGCACCTGTGCGGCCAGTGTGGTCACCCTGCTAGTGAATCCCAGCCCCGCAGTGTGTTATGCATTATGCACAGTGCGGGGCTGGGATTCACAGGCAGGGCAGAGTGTTTTTGGTTTTACTATGTTCTTTTGTGTCTTCCAGTTGATAAATTAGTATGCGCTATTCTTTTTTAACTGGTACCTTATTTGAGAGACACTTTCAATAATGAGAATGTTTCCTTTAGGGAACATTCATATATACTGTATATATTTGACTTTCAGGCTCCATATCTCACCATCTACTTTTACTTTGAAAACAAGATTACCATCATTTTATAGACAATCAACTTGGCTATCTAATACATAAATTTGATTTTCACCTATTTTGCATATGATTAGTTATGCATATTCTTCTCATGTCACTGCATTGTTACTGTTTTTCTCCTAAAAATCTATATTTCAATTTTTTTAACTCATCTTTGGCTTTCAACAGTGCCTGAATCCTTCTGGGCATGCTCTCTATCAGTTTCAAGCATGTGCCAACTGAAATCTCATCCCAGGTCTCTTCTACACATTCCCAAAATTGGTGCATATTTTTTGACTCACTTGGGTATGTATACAGCTCCTTCTTCAAGTCTACCCACAAGTTTTTGATTGGATTCAGGTGTGGGGGCTGTGGGGGCCTATTCAGCATCTCTACTTCATTGTTATTGAACCATTTCTTCGCCAATCTCGACATATACTTGATTCGTTGTCCTGCTGGAATGTAGCGTGGGGGAGGTAGTGGCAGGCGAGGCACTTGTCTCCTTTTATGCCTCGGCATGTTACATGAAAATGTGGGTACTGGCTGGGTGTGTAGATCTGTACTGTGTGGGCATCACACCCGTAATGGCCGCATGTAGCTGGTGGTATGAGCTGGCCAGGACCTTGTGTTTTACAGTTCATTGAGGGAGACTTCCGCTCCAACACAAACTCTTTACTTGGTGGTAACTTGGTAGTGGTTACATACAAGGGATAGCGGGTACAAAGTCTTATAGACATTTCCTTTACAGTATAAATATTTTTTCACTTTCAATATATTTCCTCTGTAGTTCTACTCAAGGGCTAGTGAAGCACACTGTTTCATCCTATTCCACCACAATCCAACTCTACAGTCCTGTTCAGCACTTGCTTTTCATTTATGCTTCCTATTTCTTCCACTACTAACACCCTGGAACCCTCAGCCCCGGAACCTTCTTCCTCGACCCTCACTAGTCTGTTGTACTCAGTCCTGCTTAGGTCCTTTACCTTCTGTATTACAAGCTTTGGGGTTCTTGACTTGGTGTCTTAGCCAAGGACATCTCTGCCGCAGGCAATACTGTCTTATCAGTCACTTCTCTTCAGGATCACACTATCTCTTGTCCATAATCTCCTCTCACTTAGGGTAGCCCTTTTATGCAGCTATGCTCACTTTACTCTCCAAACTCTCTCACGACAAACAGGAACTTGTCCTTTTTTCTAACACTAACCCCTCACACAGTGGGCAAGTCCCAAACATTACCTCTATCCTAACTTAACCTAATGTCACTAGCTATACTGCAGTCAACTATCTACATCTTACACTACCTATCTATACTCATCAGTATTATCCATGAATCAGCTTGGTCCAAGCTAATTACTGTTTTTACACAAGTTTGCTACTTCTAAGTAGACTATTTGCAATCTATTTGTTTTAACCCCTTCCCCACATGCACCAAATTTGTACTGCTCTGCGGGAGATGCATTCCTGCAAACAGCAGTACTAGTGCGGCACACCCCAAAAAAACAAAATACAGAAGACTCTCCATGCATGTATTGTGCCTGTCACACAGCCGAGACACATGCAGTTGCGGAGCCAAACAGCCGATCAGCCAGAGCTCTCCATGTACCTGGGTTCCTGCTGTAGCCTATTCGATAAGCGCTATAGCTTGTTGAATAAGCAGGGATCCAAACAAATTCGCTCATCTCTACTCATGGACATTGGCCACTCCCAAAACTCAGAGTAGAGGAAGAGATCCATCCCACTGCCATCCTACTGATCTCTGCAAAATAAAAGCCCATGTCAGGTTTTCTTGTATCTGACATGGTCAAATAGTTTGACCAAATGCACGCTCTCTTTATTTTGCATTGTAACCACAGGTGTAGCTGTAATTACAATGCTCTCCGGTGGGTTCAGATTGCTTCTATGCACATCCTGGGAGACACATAATGATGCTGGTATATGATTCCCCTCACTGCCTTACACTGCCCACATATAGTTAACTTGCCAGTCAAGTATTTTTCTGTCCAATTGGTGGGGGACTGCACAAATTGGCATCGCGGGCCCAATATGGCCTCTGGGCTGCAGGATGTACACCCCTGCTTAACCTGTTATAATATCTATGGTTACTATATGTGAAAAACAGACAGAACAAGAGAAACCAAAATAGACATCTGAATGAGGCCTTACATATCTGGAAAGTTGGTGTAGAAGACAGGAAGCATGATGTTTTCTGGTAATTAAAGAATCAGCTGCTGAGGAAAAATAGCATAATACCATCCTGACAGAGTTTGTGTGGCACTCTTTGGTACTGTATGTTATACAAGTATCGCGCAGTCCTTATATTACATGTAAAGTCTATGAATTTCTGCTTGGGAACTGTAGGCATACTGTGTGCCAGTCAATAGGACATAACACATTTTTTTCTGCTGGATTTAGGCTTTGTTCAGGCATCCATTTTCACATTTGTATTCTATCGGTTGGTTTTCGCAAAATGAAAACGTAGCCTTCAAGAGCTCAAACGGTCCACATTTCTGTTTACCATTTGATCAAAATTACCCGTGCAAGTCTATGGATCCATGAAAATCATGGACAGCACACCAAAGGCAGATGATATCACTGGACAATCCGCATGCTGTGCATGATTATCATTGCACTTATTAGAAGAATCTTTGTGATTAATTTATTTATCTAAAATGGCACACTGTATATAGCACTCTGGTAGTGGGTGGTAGAATCATAGAATCATAGAATGGTAGAGTTGGATGGGACCTCCTGGGTCATCTGGTCCAACCCCCTGCTCAAAGCAGGATTCAATAAATCATCCCAGACAGATGTCTCCTCCAATTCAGTTTCATCCCATTGCCTCTAGTCTTTCCTTGTGCAAATGAGAATAAAGATGATCCTTCTACAATGTGACAGCCCTTGAGATATTTGTAGACAGCGATTAAGTCTCCTCTCACTCTTCTTTATTGCAAGCTAAACATTCCAAAATCCTGTAACCATTCCTCATAGGAAATGGTTTGAAGACCGGCCACCATTCTGGTTGCTCTTCTCTGAACTTGCTCCAGTTTGTTGATGTCTTTTTAAAAATGTGGTGCCCAAATCTGGACACAGTGTTCCAGATGAGGTCTGACCAAAGAGGAGTAGAGGGGAATAATGACTTTGTGTGATCTAGACTGTATGCTTCTGTTAATACATCCCAGAAATGCATTTGCCTTTTTTGCTGCTGCATCACACTGTTGACTCATGTTCAGTTTATGATCTATTAGTATACCCAAGTCTTTTTCACATGTGCTGTTGCTTAGCCCTATTCCTCCCATTCTGTATATGCTTTTTTCATTTTTATTGCCCATATGTAGTACTTTTTCTCTGTTAAAAAACATTCTGTTAGTTGCTGCCCACTGCTCCAGTTTATTTATATCTTTTTGAATACTTTCTCTCTTCTCTAGTATTAGCTATCCCTCTTAGCTTTGTGTCATCAGCAAATTTAATCAGTTTACCTTCTATTCCTTCATGTAAATCATTGATAAAGATGTTGAACAATACAGGGTCCAGGACAGAGACCTGTGGTACCCCACTTGAGACATTCCTTCAACTGGATGTGCAGCCATTTACAACCACTCTTTGGGTCCGATCACTAAGCCAGTTATGAATCCACCTAACAGTTGCCTTGTCCATTAAATACTTAGTCATTTTTTCAATAAGGATTGCTCGAGTGGCGTTGCAATCCATTCCAATCAGTGATATGAGAAACAGTAAACTGGGCACTCAAAAGGATGCTGTGCAAGAACAGTGGATTTATTAACAATCAAGGACAGTCCGAAGAGAACAACTTAAATTGTCTTTTCCGCCAATCATCATCAGAAATTTGCTGTATTGCCTGGATTGTGGACTGTGCTAGCTGCAGGGCTGCAGTATGGTGACATGGTCGGGGTCAGAAAATGCACTCTTTGCTATGCAAGAATTGTGGATTTATTATCAAGGACAGTCTGTAATGAGCAGTAATTATTAAAGAATCCACAATTCTTGCATAGCATCCTATTGAGCACCTAGTTTTACTCCTTACTCCTACTAATTTATTTATATAGATGTGAAAATCACTGATGGATTACTGATGGTAAAGACTAACACTGATCTAACACTGATGACACTGGGACTGATTTTTGAGTATCTGAATGAAACCTAAGAAAAACCTCCAGTCTATCTCTTTAGGAAATTGGAGACATTTGAAAGCACAGAATGTGTCTATAGATTTCTACTGCAACGCCATACAACTAAGAACTTGTACGGAGCCATTATGAGGTTGTGTGCAAGAGGCCTAGAGGCATAAAGGTTGAACTTTTCAACTTAATTTCCAAACTTTATCAGCCACACTTCAAAGAAAACGTAAAATATGCTCCACAGATGTCCTGAAGGTGGCAGCAGAGTATCATGTACAGAGCAAAACGAACACACCCAAAGCGAGGACCCAAACAAGAGGAAAGATTAATGGTGCTGTACACTGTTGATTATGACTCTCTAACTAAATGCACCTACCATGTCTATTTTCAAATGACAGCGCAGGTAAGAAGAGGGATGTTTTATTTTTCTGCTGCATTTGTAATGAAATTAGAAAACTGCATGAATAAAAAGCGCTCTCTTTTTTCATTGTGTGCCTTTCTTGGTGTATAATGTCCTTTTAGTTATATCAGTGACAGTTTTTTTTTTAAAAGATAGATGAAAAGCAATTGGTGTGACGACTCTCATGAGGGAGAGAGAAAAGACACACTCTGTATTTGCGTGCTGGTTTAACTTGATTCATTTCGGGCTCTTCTTGTATGCTTGCAATAAACTGCATTTCATTCCCGAGTTGTCATGTGTTCAGAATCCGTAATGACATGATTACCAGACAAGCTTCAGAATAACAAATGGCAAAAGACTGTGCTATAGGAACTATTCAAGGGACGCGCTTCATTCTGAGGGTCCGCACGATGATGATGATGATGCTGCTGCAGCACACACGTATTACCCTCTAATAACATACAGCATGTTCCCATTATCAATGTGTCCCTGTGGCGTTATAATAAAAAAAAGTCCCAGGATCAAATTATTTTTAGTTGTTGTTTTCATCAAGCAAAATGCTGTTCTAGAAATCTAAGACCTGCAAGCGTTACCAATTCCGATAATAGCTGGAGCTTCGGCTGGAAGGAGATTTTGGAACTCGTGGCCTATTTGTGACTCACGATAAACTAGGACATTCCACTGAAATAGCATTTAGGGTCAGTAATGGCAAATTTGTACAGGGAATTTGACTATTAAGGGAATAAATTTTCACTAATGAAGTGCAATAACTGATGTTTGCATAAATAGCATGTTTTTTCTGCTATCTATAATTTGGTTAATTTTCTGCTTTGGGGTATTTATGAATAAAGCCATTTACTAAAGTAATAAAAAATGTAATTTATTTTATGCTGGCTTTTGCTAGCACAGAATATCGCTACTATTGTATATTAACCCATCGCAAGTACAGCAATATACATTTCACATTATTGCTCACATCCGTAGTGTTTATTCATGGGGCCGCAGGACCCCCGCTTTCCAGAGAGAGTCAGTGAACAAACGACCTGGGCAGTTTTAGACTTTTCGGTTATTTTCCAAAATTGACTGCTGAACTCCCTAAATCCCACATCATTGCCAAGCATGTATGGCTGAGCAAGATGTACATGACATTGGTAGCATCTCGATCCTAATTATGATCGTGGCTAGCGCACCTCTGGCCAAATTCTTTCAGTTTCTTTTTTTCCTCTTGAAGTATTTACTGTGAGGCCAAGTTTACAAAACACAGGTTCACGCACAATGAAAATACTTCTTATTTATCCATCAAAAAGTATATTAAAATAATAATAATTATTATTTTCTATAGCGCCAACATATTCTGCAGCAATTTATATTTTAGAGGGGACTTGTACAGACAATAGCATAACAATAAACACATAGATCAAAACAGATAGCAAGCTTACAATCTATGCCCTGTGTACACCTGCTCCAACTAAGATGAAGGGAGTGTTTGGGATTCAATGTTATTGTCTCAAAGGATTGCAGTTGTAGAAAATAACAAACAGAGCTATACCTCTCCGGGTCCAGGATCACTCTAAGGCCGGGGTCACACTTAACGTATGAAAAATCGGTCCATTTCTCTCGTTTCTCTCGGCCGAGAGACGCACAAATGTTCTCCGTATGGTCATCCATGTGTAATGCGTTTGCAATGCGATGATGATATTTCCTTGCATCTATGTATCCGTATGACATCTGCATGACATGCGTATGGCATTACACTTCTCACTGCTTTTCCCCAATGAATTTAATGGCTCAATGGGCTGAAATGAGAAAGTTGTGTGCGTATTTCTCGCAAGTCACACTAATTGTCCGTGTGGTGTCCGATTTTTACTAGCACCCATAGACTTGCATTGGCAAGACTTGGCCGATATACGGTGCAAATCGCTGCATGCTGCGATTTCACTAGCACGTAGAATTAACTCCGAGAAAAAAAACGGTAATGTGAGCTTCCCCATAGGTTAACACTGATCCGAGTGCTATGCGATATGCTATGCGCACAACTCATGCAGCCAATCAATGGACAAAGATGTGTATTGCTATCTACTTCAACTTCACTGCAAAGCATTTAGTTATGACAGCACCATTTCAACGTGTCATCAAAGACTGGAGTGATGGTGGAGAGGCGGTGCTGGACCTGGAAAGGTGAGTATACGTAGCTCTGTTTCATGTTTTGCTGCAATGGACAAGAAAATATATTCCTTGTTTTCTAGGGCGGTTAGCAGTGTTGCTTTGATGCACTGGGCTTTTGATGTTGAATCTGACAATAGGCAACATTCACTTGGAGTTTTTCCTCTCGCGTTCACTTAGGTTTCCTCCTATTCTTCAAAAACAAGCTAGTAAGGTATTTCTCTTCCTACGTGAGTAGTGCCTGCACTGTTGGCACTATAAATGCAATGCATGAAATATATAACCAAATAGGGCTAATGATTAGAGATGAGCAAATTTGTTCGGAAAATGTTCGCCAAGCTCAAATTCGGCACGAATGTAGTTCCTGAGAATTTTTCCTCAAAGTCAGCAAAATTCAGTCACAGTTTGGTGACTGATCGCATTTCTACTAATACTTTTGTTAGGACTTTGGCTAGGATAGTGGTTCTGTCTGATGGGGGAGGGGGGTTGATGAGGGGAGTGGGTGGCAACAGGGGCAAGGTCAGAAATTGCAGCAGACTGTATTTAAAAAAAGTTAACCTAATGTGTGTAGATTCCGGCAGCCAATCAGGATGCAGAAACCATCCACAATTTTGAGACAGAAGGGCATCTGTCATTGGCTAAGAAGTCACATGTCCCTCTCCTTATAAAAAGCGGGCATATTGTTTTGCTGGTGCAATTTTCTCAGTGTAACAGTGCAGAAAGGCTGCTCTTGAAATCAGGACTCAGTAAGTCACATTTACTAATCTAAATGTGTAGGCAGGAGTCCACATTTCCTACTCAAAAATTGTTTGGGCTAATACTGTGTTTAAGTTAGGACTCCGGTCACATTTGCTAATCAAAATCGTTAGGGCTAATATTGAGGTGCAGCCAGGAGGCCCCATTTGCTAATCAAAATCATTTGGGATAATACACTGCTCAAAAAAATAAAGGGAACACTTAAACAACAGAATATAACTCCAAGTAAATCAAACTTCTGTGTAATCAAACTGTCCACTTAGGAAGCAACACTGTTTGACCATCAAAATTGCTGTTGTGCAAATGGAATAGAAAACAGATGCAAATTATTGGCCATTATCAAGATACACTCAATAAAGGAGTGGTTCTGCAGGTGGGGACCATAGACCACATCTTGGTACCAATGCTTTCTGGTTGATATTTTGGTCACTTTTGAATGTTAGTTGTGCTTTCACACTTGTGGTAGCATGAGACTGACTCTACAATCTACACAAGTGGCTCAGGTAGTGCATTTCATTCAGGATGGCACATTAATGCGAGCTGTGGCAAAAAGGATTGCTGTGTCTGTCAGTGTAGTGTCCAGAGGCTGGAGGCACTACCAGAAGACAGGCCAGTACACCAGGAGACGTGGAGGGGGCCGTAGGAGGGAAACAACCCAACAGCAATACCACTACCTCAACCTTTGTGCAAGGAGGAACAGGAGGAGCACTGCCAGAGCCCTGCAAAATGACCTCCAGCAGGTCACAAATTTGCATGTGTCTGCACAAATGTTTAGAAACCGACTCCATGAGGATGGTCTGAGTGCCCTGCATCCACAGATGGGGGTTGTGCTCACAGTCCAACACAGTGCAGGAGGCTTGGTATTTGCCACAGAACACCAGGATTGGAAAATTCGCCACTGGCGCCTTGTGCTCTTTACAGATGAAAGCAGGTTCACACTGAGCACATGTGACAGACGTGACAGAGTCTGGAGACACAGTGGAGAGCAATCTGCTGCCTACAAAATCCTTCAGCATGACTGGTTTGGCAGTGGGTCAGTAAGGGTATGTGTCTACGTTCAGGATTGCATCAGGATTTGGTCAGGATTTTCCATCAGTATTTGTAAGCCAAAACCAGGAGTGGATGATAAATACAGAAGTTGTGCATATGTCTCTATTATACTTTTCCTCTATTTGTTCCACTCCTGGTTTTGGCTTACAAATACTGATAAAAAATCCTGACAAATCCTGATGCAATCCTGAACGTGGACACATACCTTAATGGTGTGGGGTGGCTTTTCTTTGGAGGGCCGTACAGCCCTCCATGTGCTCGCCAGAGGTAGCCTGACTGCCATTAGGCACCGAGATGAAATACTCAGATCCCTTGTGAGACCACATGCTGGTGTGGTTGACCCTGAATTCCTCCTAATGCAGGACAGTGCCAGACCTCATGTGGCTGGAGTGTGTCAGCAGTTCCTGCAAGATGAAGGCATTGAAGCTATGGACTGTCCCACCCGTTCCCCAGACCTAAATCCGATTGAACACATCTGGGACATCATGTCTCACACCGTCCATCAATGACACATTGCACCCCAGACTGTCCAGGAGTTGGCGGATGCTTTAGTCCACGTCTGGGAGGAGATCCCTCAGGAGTCCCTCCACCGCCTCATCAGCAGCATACCCAGGCATTGTAGGGAGGTCATACAGGCAAGTGGAGGCCACACACACTACTGAGCATCATTTCCTTGTCTTGAGGCATTTCCACTGAAGTTGGATAAGCCTGTAACTTCATTTTCCACTTTGATTTTGAGCATCATTCCAACTCCAGACCTCCATGGGATGTTAGTTGTGATTTATGTTGATAATTTTTAGGTTTTATTTTTCTCAACACATTCCACTATGTAATGAATAAAGATTTACAACTGGAATATTTCATTCAGTGATATCTAGGATATGGGATTTTAGTGTTCCCTTTATTTTTTTTGAGCAGTGTTCTTTTAGTGTAGGCACTAGTGTTGAGCATTCCGATACCGCAAGTATCGGGTATCGGCCGATATTTGCGGTATCGGAATTCCGATACCGAATTCCGATACTTCCCGCGTATCGGATACCGGAATCGGAAGTTCCCAGAATTCAAATTGAACGCAGCAGCCAATGAGGAATGAATGAAAGTGTGGGCACATCCTGTTTAGCATGGTGGGCATGTAAGTACTGGCAAGGCTTGGATTGGCTGCTGAAATGATGTCACTCTGCACTATAAAAAAGCGCTGCCGCCATTTTGCGCTCACTCTGCTGTGATTTCAGTTAGGGACAGGACGCTGTGTTCTAACTGAGGGCCAGTTGAGCTAGCTAATTGCTTTATTTTCCTTTCCAAAGGCTAATTTAGCAAAACGCTGTGTGTTCTTCACTGTTCACCTTGCTCTTGCCTTGCAGCGCTGTTTTAACAGCGTTCTGCAAGGTCTCTGTGTGTGTGTGTGTGTGCAGCTCACTCTGTAGTCTGTGTGCAGCCATATACCCGGTTGTATTCAGCTCAGGGGGGGTTCACACTGCCTCACACAGTTGTTCTTTTTTGCTCTTAGTGCAGCCTGCTGCACATTTTTTCTCAAATTTCCTATTAGTGTTTTTCCACCAGTCTCCAGCTCTATTGTGGAAAAACACTACATAGGATAACCTAGAGGGGGGTTTTTGGGCCTTGCAGCGCCGTTTACGGCTGTCTGCACGGTCTCCGTGTGAGCCCAGCTCGCCCTGTAGTCTGTGTGCAGCCATAGCCGGTTGGATTCAGCTCAGGGTTCGTTACTGGCTCATACCTTGAGAAAAATTTTCCTTTTTTTCAAATAGTGCAGCCTGTTTAAAATTTGAAAAAAAAAATTCCTATTAGTGTCTTTCCACTCGTATCCAGCTAAATAGTGGAAAAACACTATATAGGATAACCTAGAGGAGGGTTTTTTGGCCTTGCAGCGCCGTTTACGGCTGTCTGCACGGTCTCCGTGTGAGCCCAGCTCGCCCTGTAGTCTGTGTGCAGCCATAGCCGGTTGGATTCAGCTCAGGGTTCGTTACTGGCTCATACCTTGAGAAAAATTTTCCTTTTTTTCAAATAGTGCAGCCTGTTTAAAATTTGAAAAAAAAAATTCCTATTAGTGTCTTTCCACTCGTATCCAGCTAAATAGTGGAAAAACACTATATAGGATAACCTAGAGGAGGGTTTTTTGGCCTTGCAGCGCCGTTTACGGCTGTCTGCACGGTCTCCGTGTGAGCCCAGCTCGCCCTGTAGTCTGTGTGCAGCCATAGCCGGTTGGATTCAGCTCAGGGTTCGTTACTGGCTCATACCTTGAGAAAAATTTTCCTTTTTTTCAAATAGTGCAGCCTGTTTAAAATTTGAAAAAAAAAATTCCTATTAGTGTCTTTCCACTCGTATCCAGCTAAATAGTGGAAAAACACTATATAGGATAACCTAGAGGAGGGTTTTTTGGCCTTGCAGCGCCGTTTACGGCTGTCTGCACGGTCTCCGTGTGAGCCCAGCTCGCCCTGTAGTCTGTGTGCAGCCATAGCCGGTTGGATTCAGCTCAGGGTGCGTTACTGCCTCATACCTTGAAAAAAAATTTCCTTTTTTTCAAATAGTGCAGCCAGTTTAAAATTTGAAAAAAAAAATTCCTATTAGTGTCTTTCCACTTGTATCCAGCTAAATAGTGGAAAAACACTATATAGGATAACCTAGAGGAGGGTTTCTTGGCCTTGCAGCGCCGTTTACGGCTGTCTGCACGGTCTCCGTGTGATTTAAACTAGCTCTGTAGCCCGATCTGCACCAAAAAAAAGGTTAAGTTCACCAAACACAACTTACACTTGTGTAGGCCACATTTGAAAAATAATAAAGTTTAGTCCACAATTTACAACATTAGTGTTTCTTACACCTGTTAGGAGGAGCATTACAGGAATAAGCACACTAAGGCCTTAGTACTTTTCTGCTTATCTTTATCTGTCAACCAAGATGAAGAGGGCAGGGAGTAAGGCACGTGGGCGTGGGCGCGGAGCAGGGAGAGGAGCAGGGAGAGGACGTGGTGATTCTGTGCCTGCTGCGGGCGCCGGTGACTCGTCGTCACTCAGTTTCAGCAGGGAACAGTCCTTCATGCGCAGCTTTGTCGGAGAGCGCCGTGCACCGCTGCTGCGTGAAGACCAAATTGAAGCCGTTGTCGGGTGGATGGCAGCTAACGCCTCGGCATCGACTTCAGTTAGTGCCACATCCTCTCAGGCACAGAGCACTGGAGAGCAGCCATCTGTCTCTTCACCACCTGCCAAATTGGCCAGGCAGTCAGAGAGCCCAGGACAGGAGCCGTCTCTACTTCTGTTCTCTGAATCTCTTGGCTTGGAAACAGGGGGCCAGCCAAGCAGCATTGGAGAAATGGAAGAAGAGGCAGTGTGCAGTGATGCCCAAAAGCTTTATCTCTCTGACTCTGAAGAGGCAGGTGGGCCAGTGCCTCCGGTGACCACAGCGCAGTACGCATCTGATGATGAAACTCAGGTGCCGCTTTCTCGTGCGTACTGTGCTGCTGAGACTACCCAGGAGGAGCAGTTGGTGGCAGAGGGTAGTGGAGATGATGAGGTCCTTGACCCATCGTGGCGTGAGGAACAGGAAGGTGGTGGGAGCAGCTCAGAGGAAGAGCTTCCTCTTACGGGCCAAAGAGGGAGAGGGAGGGGGAAGACTGCGGAGCCTGTAGCCTCCACTTTGGCACCCGTTAGGAGCCTGTCTCTTTCCAAAGCCAAAAAGGGCGCTCCCAAGACTTGCAGTGCCTGGTCCTTTTTTGACACAGTTGCAGATGACATTTGTTTTGTCAAATGCAAGCTGTGTCATCATAAAGTAAAAAGAGGGAAAAATGTCAGCAACCTCAATACCACAAATATGTGGAAACATGTGCGGACCAGGCACGCGGTGGAGTTACAGAAACACACTGAAGATGTAGGCCAACCAACAGCGGCAGCTACCACCTCTTCAGCTCGTGTTGCCTCTTCCTCCAGCTCACGCACAGCTGGTTTGGCTTCCTCCCAGAGACCTTGTGTAATTCCACCCACAGCACCACCTTCCCAGTCATCCTCACACTCCCAGTCTACTCTACAGCCATCGGTAGTACAGGCATGGGAGAAAAGGCGGGCATTCTCGGCCAACCACCCCCGAGCACAGGCTCTGAATGCAGGCATTGCCAAACTGTTGTCCCTGGAAATGCTCTCGTTCAGGCTGGTGGAGACTGACAGCTTCCGTGACTTGATGGCATTGGCAGTCCCACAGTACAAGGTGCCCAGCCGCTTTTACTTCAGCAGGCAGGCTGTCCCTGCCCTGCACAGGCATGTTGAGGCAAACATAAAACATGCGCTACTGAACGCCGTCAGTAGCAAGGTCCACCTCACCACCGATGCGTGGACCAGTCAGCATGGACAGGGGCGATATGTTTCCCTCACTGCCCATTGGGTTAATGTTGTTGAGCCAGGTACAGATCGTGCGAGTGGCGCAGGACGTGTCCTGCCCACTCCAAGGATTGCAGGAATCCAGTCTGTACGCATCGACTCCTCCTCTTACACCAGTTCCTCTGATTCCTCTCTGCAGGATCCGTCACAGTCCACCCCCACATGGACCCGTGAACGTTTACCTATGACCGACATGAGCACAGCCGTGGCCAAACGTCAGCAGGCCGTCTTGAAACTAGTTTCATTGGGGCATCGAAGCCACACAGCGCAGGAGCTCTGGAATGCCATAAAGCAGGAGAGCGATGTGTGGTTACTGCCAGCGAATCTCCAGCCAGGCATGGTAGTGTGTGACAATGGCCGAAATCTGGTGGCAGCTTTGGCCCTTGGCAACCTCACTCACATCCCATGTCTGGCACATGTGCTCAATTTGGTTGTGCAGAGTTTTCTGAGGGACTATCCGGATCTTGATGCCCTGCTGCACAAGGTCCGCCTAGAGTGTGCTCACTTGCGGCGTTCCAGCTTGGCCAGATCCCGCATTGCTGCTCTGCAGCGCCGATTCCGCCTTCCGGAACACCGCATCATATGTGACCTACCTACCCGGTGGAATTCCACGTTACATATGTTGGAGCGGTTGTGTGAGCAGCAGCAAGCAGTTATGGAGTACCAGCTGCATCAGGCGCAAAGAAGTCGCAGTCAGCGCCGATCAGACTTCACAACCACAGAGTGGGCCACTATGAAGGACGTCTGCCAGGTTTTGCGTCCTTTTGATTATTCCACGCGGATGGCAAGTGCAGATGATGCACTAGTCAGCATGACTGTCCCCCTTATCTGCCTGCTTCAGCAAACTTTGCAAGGGTTAAGGGATGATGTGGTGGAAGAGGTGGAGGATGAGGAGTCACCTTTTCCATCAGCTTCTGGAGAGTCAGCGCCACGTGGTTCCTCACAAAGGGGTACGCAGGGGCCAATTTGTGAGGAGGATGAGGAGGAGTCAATGGAGGAGGAAGAGCTCCATCCAGAGGAGGGAGCGACACAATTGTCCAGTGGTCAGTGTGTACAGCGAGGGTGGGGTGATGACGAGCGGGCAGAGATCATGTCTCAAGCAGGGGACAGCGTTTCTGGGCCGGTTGGCACTCTGCAGCACATGGTGGATTTCATGCTGCAGTGCCTGAGAAACGACCGCCGCATCGACCACATTCTCAACATGCCTGATTATTGGGTGTTCACCCTCCTCGATCCTCGCTACCGGGACAACGTCCAAAACCTCATCCCTGCGTTGACCCGGGAGCGTAAATTGCGGGAGTACCACGACACACTGGTGAATTCCATCATCTTCTCCTGTCCAACTGAGAGGAGTGCTGCTAGTGCTTTACAAAGCAGCTCAGTGCGTCGAGGCAGTGGGGGAGGCTCTGCCCAAAGAGGGAGCAGAAGCAGTGCCTCTGCCCAAGGCAAGCCCAGTATGGCACAACTCTGGCACACTTTTGTGTGCCCGCCCCAAATGTCTACACCATCACCGGCGGCTCCAGTCAGCAGGAGGCAACGGTTCCGTCAGATGGTGACAGACTACATGGCTTGCCCTCTTACTGTACTCCCAGACGGCTCTTCCCCGTTCAAGTTTTGGGTCTCTAAGCTGGATACATGGCCAGAGCTAAGCCAGTATGCATTGGAGGTGCTGGCTTGCCCTGCGGCTAGTGTCTTATCGGAACGTGTCTTTAGTGCCGCAGGTGGTGTACTAACAGACCGTCGCATGCGACTATCCTCCGATAACGTTGACCGGCTTACTTTCCTGAAAATGAACCAGGCCTGGATCTCGCAGGAATTTGCCACTCCTCTGCCTGATTAAGTAATTGGGTGTCATCCAGGTCTCCTGCTGTGTTCATCTTTCTACCACCTGAACTGCTATTCCTGGGCTCCAACACCGCCAGTTGCGGCTCAGAAGTGCAGGCTGCACAGTAAAAACATACGACCCAGTGTTATTGGGTTTCAGTAACGTCAGCTGATCCCCAGCTGTGTAGCCGGCAATGTGTCCTGCGACCGCCACGCTGGCACAACAACCTAAATGTAAGGGAACCTGTCCCCCCCCCCCCCCCCCGTCGTTTGTTACTGAAAGAGCCATCTTGTGCAGCAGTAATGCTGCACAAGGAAAAGGTAGCTCTTTTTTTTTAGCTCTTTGCACACGCAGAACTTAACACTTATAAAATGTGTTCACTGATACCGTTATACCGTCCCGGAGCTGGGACTTTCCTTCGTAATGTGACGCAGCACAGCCGTCATTCCTACCCCCTTGGTGCCATGCGCTGCCTCCTCAGCGTTGTTTTAAGCTGTCACGGAGCCTGCGCTGTTCTGTTATCCCTTGGGCATGCCCTATTTGCGCTGCCTGTCTTCTGACATAATTTGGTGTCAGGCTGGCTGCGCCTGTGCGGCCGCGCTGCCCGAGATCCCGCCTCGCAGTGTCTTCTGATTGAGTCACACTGCGGGCCTGGGATCCATGGGCATGCGCAGTGCATATCTTCCCCTCGGGCTCTCGCTCATTTCCCTCCGCCTTCTTTAGACTGTGCGCCGTCAGCTGATCCCTAGCATGCCACGGCCGTGACACCGCACAGTCTGAAGAAGAGGGAAGGAGGGGAGTGAGAGTCGAGGTTATGCACTGTGCATGCCCATGGTTCCAAGGCCCGCAGTGGGATTACGTTAGATGAGACTGCGAGGTGGGATCTGGAGCAGCGTGGACGCACAGGCACTGACAGCCTGACACCAAATTATGTCAGAAGACAGGCAGCGCTAATTGGGCATGGCCAAGGGCTAACAGAACAGCGCAGGCTCCGTGGCAGCTTAAAACAACGCTGAGGAGGCAGCGCACGGCATCAAGGGGATAGGAATGACAGCTGTGCTGTGTCCCATTACGAAGGAAATTCGCACCTCCGGAACGGTTTAACGGTATAAAGGGACACATTTTTAGTGTTTACTTCGGTGTTTGCAAGGAGCATAATTAAAAGAGCAACCTTTTCCTTTTGCATCCTTAGTGCTGCACAACATGGCTCTTTCAGCTACAAACGTCTTGGGGGGGGGGGTTAAAGGTTTCCTTTCAACTTGCTCCAATCAGGCTTCGGCCTACACTCTGTTCCTCTGCTCCTCCTGCTGTCCCTGGGCTCTAACACCGCCAGTTGGTGCCTGGAAGTGCTGTGTGCACAGTCAACAGTCGCTCCTCTGTTATTGGGGTTCAGTAACGTCAGCTGATCCCCAGCTGTGTGTGCGGCAATACCTCCAATCTGCTCCTCCTGCTGTCCCTGGGCTCTAACACCGCCAGTTGGTGCCTGGAAGTGCTGTGTGCACAGTCAACAGTCGCTCCTCTGTTATTGGGGTTCAGTAACGTCAGCTGATCCCCAGCTGTGTATCCGGCAACGTGTCATGCGACCGCCACGCTGGCACAACTAAAATGTAAGGGGACCTGTCCCCCCCCCCCCCTAGGCGTTTGTTACTGAAAGAGCCACCATGTGCAGCACTAATACTGCACAAGGGAAAGGTCGCTCTTGAAATTATGCTCCTTGCAAACGCTGAACTACACACTCATGTAATGTGTCCCCTCACACCGTCCAACCGTCCCGGAGGTGGGACTTTCCTTTGTAATGTGACACAGCACAGCCGTCATTGCTACCCCCTTGGCACCGTGCGCTGCCTCCTTAGCGTTGTTTGATTCCGTCATGGACCCTGCGCTGTTATGTTATCCCTTGGCCATGCACAGTTTGCGCTGCCCGTCCTCTGACATCATTTGTTGTCGTCCTGGCTGCGCCTGTGCGTCCACGCTGCCCGAAATCACACCTCGCAGTGTCGTCTAATGTGATCCCACAGTGGGCCTGGTATCCATGGCCATGCGCAGTGCATATACTAGCCTCTCACTCCCCTTCTTCACGCTTCTTCAGACTAGGCGGCGTCAGCTGATCCCTAATAGCATGCCACGGCCGTGACGCCGCACAGTCTGAAGAAGCAGGAAGGAGGTGAGTGAGAGGCGATGATATGCACTGCGCATGCCCATGGATCCCTGGCCCGCAGTGGGACTACATTAGATGACACTGCAAGGTTGGATCTCGGGCAGCTTGGACGCACAGGCACTGCCAGCCTGACACCTACATGATGTCAGAAGACGGGCACCGCTAACTGTGCATGGCCAAGGGATAACATTACAGTGCGGGCTCCGTGACAGAACCAAACAACGTTGAGGAGGTGGTGCCCGGCACCAAGGGGGTTGGAATGACGGCTGTGCTGTGTCACATTACAAAGGAAAGTCCCACTTCCGGGATGGTTTGACGGTGTGAGGGGACACATTATATGAGTGTGTACTTCAGCGTTTGCAAGGAGCATAATTTTCGGAGCCACCATTTTCCATGTGCAGTATTACTGCTGTACAAGATGGCTCTTTCAGCAACAAATGCCTGGGGGGGGGGGTTAAAGGTTCCCTTTCAACTTGCTCCACTGCAGGCTTCGGCCTACACTCTGCTCCTCTTTGATTCCCTGGGTTTCAACACTGTCAGTTGCCACCTGGAAGTGTTGTCTACACAGAAAAAAACACTAGGTGATGTGTCAGTGGGGTTCAGCACCGCCAGCTGTTCCCCTGCTGTGTAGTCGGCAACGTGTCCAGCACAAGCCACGCTGGCACAACAGAACAAAAGCTGCCACCAGTGCAGGCTTCGGCCTACACTCTGCTCCTCTCCTCCTCCTGCTGACCCTGGGCTCAAACACCGCTAGTTTTTGCCCGGAAGTGCTAGCTGCACAGAGAAAAACACCAGCCAATGTGTTAGTGGGGTTCAGCAACGCCAGCTGTTCCCCTGCTGTGTAGCCGGCAAAGTGACCTGGCAAACGCCATGCAGGCACAGGAACTGAAATTAAAAGGGAACCTGGCCCCACCCCCCCAGGTGTTTCTATGTATAACAGCCACCTAGTACAGCAGTACTGCTGCATTTGTACAGGTGGCTGACTTTTTCTCCTTGCCCACCGTGGAACTCAACACGTACAAAATGTGTCTCATTGAGACCATTCCACTGTCCCTGAGGTGTGACTTTCCTTTGTAATGATACGCAGCACCCCCCTTGGTAGCGTTTCCCGTCTTTTGTCATCATGGTTAGCTGCTGCGCCTGTGCATCCGCCCTGCTAGAAACAACGCCCCTCGTTGTCATATTTATTTTGTCAGCGAGGGTGTGGTTTATGGGCACGAGCAGTGCATATGTTCGCCTGTCTTAACTCATCTCCTTCCGCCTTCTTCAGACTGTGCGGCCTCCTGGCCGTGGTAGGCGATAAGGGATCAGCTGAGGCCGCCCAGTCTGGAGCAGGTGTAAGGACATGGTGTAAGCGGCCAACCTATTTACTGCACAAGGCCCACGAAATCCCAGCCACGCAGTGTGATTTTTTGAAAACACACTGTGGGTCTGGGATTCATGTCCATCGCTAACCGCAACGGCCGACATGAAATGAGGTCAGAAGACAGGAAGCGCTCACAGCGCATGGCCAAGGGATCACAATAGCGCAGACTCCTGTACAGCAAATACAACGCTCAGGATTCTGCGCCAGTACCTAGGTGCAAATTTTTACACCTGTGCTGCGTCTCGTTAAAAAGACAAGTCACGCCTCCACAACTGTTTGACAGTATAATGGGCTAAATAGTGTACGTGTTTTAGTCAGCGTGTGCAAGGAGCAAAACAAATAGAGCAACCTTTTACTTGTGCAGCATTAATGCTGCACAAGGTGTGGCTCTTGTACCTTGCAACACCTGGAGGGGGGGGTTAATGGTAACCTTTGAAATTGGTTCAACTAGGCTTCGGCCTACACTCTGCTTCTCTACTCCTCCTGCTGACCTGGGCTCAAACACCGCTAGTTTTTGCCCGAGAAATGCTAGCTGCACAGAGAAAAAACACAGCCAATGTGTTAGTGGGGTTCAGCACCGCCAGCTGTTCCCCTGCTGTGTAGTCGGCAACGTGTCCAGCACAAGCCACGCTGGCACAAACCGACCAAAAGCTGCCACCAGTGCAGGCTTCGGCCTACACTTTGCTCCTCTCCTCCTCCTGCTGACCCTGGGCTCAAACAACGCCAGTTTCTGCCCGGACATGCTAGCTGCACAGAGAAAAACACCAGCCAATGTGTTAGTGGGGTTCAGCACCGCCTGCTGTTCCCCCGCTGTGTAGCCGGCATCGTGTCCAGCACAAGCCACGCTGGCACAACCGACCAAAAGCTGCCACCAGTTGCAGGCTTCGGCCTACACTTTGCTCCTCTCCTCCTCCTCCTGCTGACCCTGGGCTCTAACACCGCTAGTTTTTGCCCGGACATGCAATCTGCACAGAGAAAAACAACCAGTCAATGTGTCAGTGGGGTTCAGCAACGCCAGCTGTTCCCCTGCTGTGTAGCTTGCAACGTGACCTGCAAACGCCACGCAGGCACATGAACTGAATTGAAGGGAGCCTGCCCCCCACCCACAGGTGTTTCTATGTATATCAGCCACCTTGTACAGCAGTACGCTGCATTTGTACGAGGTGGCTGACTGTTTCTCCTTGCCCACGTGGAACTCAACACGTACAAAATGTGTCTCATTAGAGACCATTACAATGTCCCTGAGGTGTGACTTTCCTTTGTAATGACACGCAGCACCACCCTTGTTAGCGCTGCCCGTCTTTTGACATCATTGGTTAGCTGGCTGCGCCTGTGCATCTCCCCTGCTCGAAACAACGGCCCTCGGTGTCTTATTTTTATGGACAGCGAGGGTGTGATTGATGGGCATGTGCAGTGCATATGTTTGCCTGTGTTCACTCATCTCCTTCCGCCTTCTTCAGACTGGGTGTCCTCATGGCCGCGGCAGGCGATAAGGGATCAGATGAGGCCGCCCAGTCTGAAGCAGGTGTAAGGACATGTGTGAGCGGCAAACATATTTAGTGCACCAGGGCACGAATCCCAGCACCGCAGTGTGATTTTTAAAAACACACTGTGGGTCTGGGATTCATGTCCATCGCTAACCGCAACGGCCGACATGAAATGAGGTCAGAAGAACAGGAAGCGCTCACAGCGCATGGCCAAGGGATCACAATAGCGCAGACTCCTGTACAGCAAATAAGAACGCTCAGGAATCTGCGCCCAGTACCTAGGTGCAAATTTTGACACCTGTGCTCCGTCTCGTTAAAAAGACAAGTCACGCCTCCACAACTGTTTGACAGTATAATGGGCTAAATAGTGTACGTGTTTTAGTCAGCGTGTGCAAGGAGCAAAACAAATAGAGCAACCTTTTACTTGTGCAGCATTAATGCTGCACAAGGTGTGGCTCTTGTACCTTGCAACACCTGAGGGGGGGGTTAAAGGTAACCTTTGAAATTGGTTCAACTAGGCTTCGGCCTACACTCTGCTCCTCTACTCCTCCTGCTGACCCTGGGCTCAAACACCGCTAGTTTTTGCCCGGAAATGCTAGCTGCACAGGGAGAAAAAACACCAGCCAATGTGTTAGTGGGGTTCAGCACCGCCAGCTGTTCCCTGCTGTGTAGTCGGCAACGTGTCCAGCACAAGCCACGCTGGCACAACCGACCAAAGCTGCCACCAGTGCAGGCTTCGGCCTACACTTTGCTCCTCTCCTCCTCCTGCTGACCCTGGGCTCAAACAACGCCAGTTTCTGCCCGGACATGCTAGCTGCACAGAGAAAAACACCAGCCAATGTGTTAGTGGGGTTCAGCAACGCCAGCTGTTCCCCTGCTGTGTAGCTTGCAACGTGACCTGCAAACGCCACGCAGGCACATGAACTGAAATTGAAGGGAGCCTGCCCCCCACCCACAGGTGTTTTCTATGTATATCAGCCACCTTGTACAGCAGTAACTGCTGCATTTGTACGAGGTGGCTGACTTTTTCTCCTTGCCCACGTGGAACTCAACACGTACAAAATGTGTCTCATTAGAGACCATTACAATGTCCCTGAGGTGTGACTTCCTTTGTAATGACACGCAGCACCCCCATTGTTAGCGCTGCCCGTCTCCTGACATCATTGGTTGGCTGGCTGTGCCTGTGCGTCCCCCCTGCCCGACACAACGCCCCCCGTTGTCTCATATATTTTGACTGCGAGGGTGTGATTGATGGGCACGAGCAGTGCATATGTTCCCCTGTTTTCACTCCCCTCCTTCCGCCTTCTTCTGACTGTGCGGCCTCATGGCCGCGGCATGCGATAAGGGATCAGCTGAGGCCGCCCAGTCTGAAGCAGTGTAAGGACATGTGTGAGCGGGCGATCATATTTACTGCACAAGGCCACGAATCCCAGCACCGCAGTGTGACTTTAGGAAAGCCACTGTGGGTCTGGGATTTATGGCCATCGTTAACCGCACCGGCCAACATGAAATGAGGTCATGAGACAGGGCCTGCACTAACAGGGTAATTGCCAAGGATAACACAAGAGCGCAGACTCCTGTAGCAGCAAATAACAACGCTCAGGAATCTGCGCCCAGTACCTAGGTGCAAATTTTGACACTGTGCTGCGTCTCGTTAAAAAGACAAGTCACGCCTCCACAACTGTTTGACAGTATAATGGGCTAAATAGTGTACGTGTTTAATTCAGCGTGTGCAAGGAGCAAAATTAAATAGAGCAACCTTTGACTTGTGCATCATTAATGCTGTTCAAGGTGTGGCTCTTGTACCTTGCAACACCTGAGGGGGGGGTTAAAGGTAACCTTGAAATTGGTTCAACTAGGCTTCGGCCTACACTCTGCTCCTCTACTCCTCCTGCTGACCCTGGGCTCAAACAACGCCAGTTTCTGCCCGGAATGCTAGCTGCAACAGAGAAAAACACCAGCCAATGTGTTAGTGGGGTTCAGCACCGCAGCTGTTCCCCTGCTGTGTAGTCGGCAACGTGTCCAGCACAAGCCACGCTGGCACAACAGACAAAAGCTGCCACCAGTGCAGGCTGCGGCTACACTTTGCTCCTCTCCTCCTCCTCCTGCTGACCCTGGGCTCTAACACCGCTAGTTTTTGCCACGGACATGCAATCTGCACAGAGAAAAAACACCAGTCAATGTGTCAGTGGGGTTCAGCAACGCAGCTGTTCCCCTGCTGTGTAGCTTGCAACGTGACCTGCAAACGCCACGCAGGCACATGAACTGAAATTGAAGGGAGCCTGCCCCCCACCCACAGTGTTTCTATGTATAACAGCCACCTTGTACAGCAGTACTGCTGCATTTGTACAAGGTGGCTGACTTTTTCTCCTTGCACACGTGGAACTCAACAAGTACAAAATGTGTCTCATTACAGACCATTACAATGTCCCTGAGGTGTGACTTTCCTTTTTAATGACACGCAAGCACCCCATTGTTAGCGCTGCCCGTCTCCTGACATCATTGGTTGGCTGGCTGTGCCTGTGCGTCCCCCCCTGCCCGACACAACGCCCCCCGTTGTCTCATATATTTTGACTGCGAGGGTGTGATTGATGGCACGAGCAGTGCAATATGTTCCCCTGTTTTCACTCCCCTCCTTCCGCCTTCTTCTGACTGTGCGGCCTCATGGCCGCGGCATGCGATAAGGGATCAGCTGAGGCCGCCCAGTCTGAAGCAGGTGTAAGGACATGTGTGAGCGGCGATCATATTTACTGCACAGGCCACGAATCCCAGCACGCAGTGTGACTTTAGGAAAAGCCACTGTGGGTCTGGATTTATGGCCATCGTTAACCGCACCGGCCAACATGAAAATGAGGTCATGAGACGGCCTGCACTAACAGGGTATTGCCAAGGGGATAACACAAGAGCGCAGACTCCTGTACAGCAAATAACAACGCTCAGGGAATCTGCGCCCCAGTACCTAGGTGCAAATTTTGACACCTGTGCTGCGGTCTCGTTAAAAAGACAAGTCACGCCTCCACAACTGTTTGACAGTATAATGGGCTAAATAGTGTACGTGTTTAATTCAGCGTGTGCAAGGAGCAAAATTAAAT